>NC_061832.1:6676160-6678660 GCF_019202785.1 Penaeus chinensis
AATAAACAGGGGTACATGATAAAGATGAATAACAATACCAAGGTGTGAGGAAAACAAAAAAAGCAAAAACTAATTGATAAAGAGAAATCAAAGTGTAAAAATCACTAACAGGAAATTGGTATGAAACAACAGAAAACAGTAAATAACAGAGTAACAGAGGAAGGAAGCCGGCCCTTTCGACAGTGTTGAAACAGACGGGGCGATAATCGTCAAAACCAAAAAGAAAAACATATATAAACAAAAAAGGCCGAACTAGGGGGCAGCTTTAGACGATCTGGCCAGAAGACAGATTCGTTGCAATAGATGCTAAAAGTGCTGCAAATAAAAAGGATTTGTAGACCGGTGTTAAGAGGTCAGAATGCACAACAAAGGATCGTGTAGGGGAGTCTATTGGATCAGGATGGATTTACAGCACGGCGTAGGTGTCTATAACCTATCTCTCTCTTTCTCATTCTCTCTCTTTTTCCCTTTTCTCCTCCTCTCCTCGTCTCCCTCCCTTTTCTTCCTCTACTGCCCGAATCTATATTCACTCCTTTTGTTCTTTCTCTCATATATCATCCCATTTCTCACAATAATTGCCATTTTCAAAAAAAATAGTGAAAAACAACAAAACAGACAAGAAACGTAAAAAAAGAAAAGAAAATCAACACCCTTTCCTCCCCTCCCCTCGCAAAAAAAATACAAATAAGTAAAATAAAATAAAAAGTAGACAAGAAGATAACGAAGAGAAATCAAAGGAAATCGGGACCAGAGATGCGGAGCGAGATGCCCTGAGGACATGAATGTTCAAGAGATTCCTTTCCCGAATTCGTATTAATGGAAATGGAACAACGAACTTTACAGACAATCAGCTGATGGAGATCAATGTTTTTTTAACCAGAATCTGATAGAGAAAATGTGTGATATGAGCATCATGGTATCTTATGAGCGTGTGTGTTTGTGTGTGTGTGTGTGTGTGTGCGTGTATGTGTGCGTGCGTGTGTATGTATGTGTGTGTGTGTGTTTGTGTGTGTGTGTGTGTGTGTGTGTGCGTGTATGTGTGCGTGCGTGTGTATGTATGTGTGTGTGTGTGTGTGTTTGTGTGTGTGTGTGTGTGTGTTGTGTGTGTCTGTTTGTGTACGTGCCTGTTTGTAGGTATATTTGTTTTGTATGTGTGTGTGTGTCAAAATGTTTGTATGTGTGTTTCTGTGTATGTTTGTATATGTATGTGTCTCTGTGCATGTGTCTTTGTATGTTTGTTTGTTTTGTGTGTGTGTTTGTGTATCCGTCTATCTGTCTGCCTGCCTGTATCTGTCTCTAAATCTATGCCTGTATTTATTAAGACACAGATGGATAGACAGACAAATAGACAGTTAGATGGATTGACAGACAGACAGACAAAGACATCTGAGAGTCGTGTAAATCATCCATGCGCCAGTAATATGTGGCGAGAGAGAATTCACATTCGGGTTCCATTATTATAGTGCACATTTGAATACAGTTTAGGTCCAGGGTACTTTTGTCTCCCGGCGTAGGCTAGAGCTTTCGGCGGTCAGTTTGAAATTTTCTGTGTGCCACGGCGGAATTGTTGTTGAAATGTATAATTCCTGGTATATTATTTGAATCAGTAAAGAATTGTATGAATATAAACATGGGACACGCAGGCGATCGTACGTACAGAACAACATATACACTCAGACACACAGATACAGCTATTCTAATCCTATCCTGGTTTGTTAAATACTGAGACGAGAGAGAGAGAGAGAAAAAGAGAGAGAGAGAGAGAGAGAGAGAGAGAGAGAGAGAGAGAGAGAGAGAGAGAGAGAGAGAGAGAGAGAGAGAGAGAGAGGGAGGGAGAGAGAGAGAGAGAGAGAGAGAGAGAGAGAGAGAGAGAGAGAGAGAGAGAGGGAGGGAGAGAGAGAGAGAGAGAGAGAGAGAGAGAGAGAGAGAGAGAGAGAGAGGAGAGAGAGAGAGGGAGGGAGAGAGAGAGAGAGAGAGAGAGAGAGAGAGAGAGAGAGAGATAGAGAGAGAGGGAGGAAGGGAGGAAGAGAGAGAGAGAGAGGGGGGGGAAGGAGGGAGGAAGAGGGAGAGAGGGAGAGAGAGAGAGAGAGAGAGAAGGGGGGAGGGAGGGAGGGAGGGAGGGAGGGAGGGAGAGAGAGAGAGAGAGAGAGAGAGAGAGAGAGAGAGAGAGAGAGAGAGAGAGAGAGAGAGAGAGAGAGAGAGAGAGAGAGAGAGAGAAAGAGAGGATAAAGCAGGGAAAGAGTGGGGGGGGGGGAGATAGTGACAGATAGATTAGATAGATAAGCAGATAGACAGAGACGGAGAGAGAAAGAGAGATAAACAAATGGAGAGAAAGACAGACAGAGAGGAAAGGAGAGAGACAGAGAGAGAAGAGCAAAACAACTCTTATATACACTCCCTTTAGAGCAGCTCTGTCATTCTCAATGATACCAACTCAACTCAATATCATTTCCCAGTTATTAGAACTGCTCGGCTGCACCTGAAAATTCTTACGGATCTG
>NC_061832.1:6693660-6698660 GCF_019202785.1 Penaeus chinensis
CATTCCCTTTTTCTCTTTCACTCTCCTGTCCTTCAGCCTTCTTCCCCACCTTTCTTTCTCACTCTTCCTCCCCTCGAGATCTTAGCTTTTTGACCCTTTCTCTCCCCTTCCCCTCTTCTCCTCTCCTCGTCCTCCCCTCCTTTCCTCAATTTTTTCTCCTCTTTCATTTTAACTCTTTCTTTAAGTGCCGTCAGGGTAAACGTGTAGTTCCCCTTTCTGCTTTTTCGTCTTCTTCTTCTTCTTTTAATTCCCTATTTTCTTCGTTCTCTTCTTCTTTTTCTTCCTCTCATTTTTCCTTCCTCATATTTTTCTTCCTCTTCTTCTTCTTTTCTTTCCTCTTACTTTTCCTCCTCCTACGCCTCTTCATTTTCTACTTCTTACTCTCTTATTTTCCTCCTACTAATAATCTTTGTTAATCTATGTATCTATCTATATCCCTTTGTGCCTGCAACTTTACATTTGCTTGGGAGGTTCTTCAGGCGATGGAAGCAAGCTCCACACAGATTAATTCCCTTTATTGTGTGCAATAGAAAACTGCAGTCTGCTGTTTGTGCTTTGTTATTTTTCTTTCTTTCCCTTTTTATCCTGATATGAAAAGTCCATTCAAAATAGGCTTATTGAAAGACAATACAGCAGTTTTGTTATATTCATTCTCTCTTTCCCTCTATTTCCTTTTTTTAATCCCTATCTTCGCATAAAGAAAAAAAAAATACATAACACAGGCTGAGCCGTATGCAAATTATACATACCAATTAGATGCATAATGCAGTCGTAAATGTATATAAACTTCTTGTACTTTAGCTTACACTTAAGTTAGAAAAGTTTGCTCGAGTTTTTTTTTCTTCTTCTTCATCTGTAGGGGGTGGGATGGGGGGTAGGATGGGGGGGGGAGGAGACAGCTGATTTAATAGTCAATTGCAGTAAAAGACTTAATTAACTGACTACTCAGACTTTTAGAGAAAATGATGGTGGAGGAAATCGAGGAGGAAGGAGGTGGTAGATGGGATGGTGGAGAGGAGAGGAGGTGGTGGAGGAAATCGAGGAGGAAGGGGGGGATGGTGGAAAAGGGAGGAGGTGGTGGAGGAAACTGAGGGGAGGAGGTGGTGGAGAGAGGGGATGGTGAAGTGAGGAGGTGGTGGAGGAAATCGAGGAGGAAGGGGGTGGATGGAAAGGTGGAGAAGTGGGTAGGTGGTGGAGGAAACTGAGGAGGAAAGGAGTGGTGGAGAGAGGGGAAGGTGGAGGAGCGAGAAGGTGGTGGAGGAAATCGACGAGTAGGGGGTAGATGGAGGGGGTAGGGGTGGTGATGAAGAAGATGGAAAATCGGGGAAGTGGTGGAGGAAATCGAGGAGGGAGAGGGGGGAAGTATGTTCGGGAGATGGGGTAGCCTGGGATTTTTTTTCTTTTTTTTCTTTTCTTTTCTTGTCCTTTTTTATCTCGTTATCTTTTGTTATTTCAGTTCCTTCTTTTAGACGCGTTTTAAAGGGTTTTCTTTCGCAAAGGGAGTCGATTTATATTCTTTTTTTTTTTTTTTCACTTTCTTTCACTTTCACTGCCTCTGTCTCTTATCTTTCTGTTTTTCTTTCTCTCTATCTCTTTACCTTCTCTGTCTTTCTGCATGTCTATCTATCTACCAATCTATATCTATCCTTCTATATCTATATTTCTATCCTTCTATTTATCTATTTATCTATCAATCTATCAATGTCTGTATCTATGTATCCATCTATTTATCTGCTTATCTATCTAGTTACCTACCTATCTACCTACCTACCAATCTATCGATCTATCTATCTATCTATCTATCATACCAAAAAGGCGACGAAGCAAACCACGAACAAAGGAACCCGGCTCCACCCCCTCCCCCTTCCCCCTCCTCCTCAATCCACCCAACCTCCATCCCCCTTTCCCCATCCCTCCCCCCTTTCCCAGCCATCCCCCTCCCCCCTCCCATCCCCCTCTCCCCTTTCCCACCCCATCCCCTGCCCCCTTTCCCAGCCATCCCCCTCTCCCCTCCCATCCCCCTCTCCCCTTTCCCACCCCATCCCCTGCCCCCTTTCCCATCCCATCCCCCCCCCCCCGCCCCCCAACCCGTTTCTACTAAACTTGTAAGTTGTTCGCAAACTTCCGAGCGAAAAGTGTGGTTATGTATAGCTTCTCCCACGGGTAAAGACACTCCCCTGCGCGCCGTTGTAAATGAGACCGCATATCGCCGCTATAGGGAAGGGGGGGAGGGAGGGAGGGAGGAGGGGAGGGGGGTTGGTGTCTTCGCCTCCCCCCCTCCCCCCCCACCCTTATATCTTCTAGATGGGGAGCGGTCGTCTTCAGCATCCTGGCTTTTTTCATTCTTAAAAGTGGGGGGAGAGGGGGTTGTCTTTGTCTACTCCCTCTCTCCCTTTCTCTTTTCTTCTTTATTTCTTCTAAGAGATTTCTCCAAATCCTCGTTCTATCCCTCCTTTATTTCTTCTCACCTTTCTCTCGCTCCATTATCCTCTATCTCTTCTCTACCTTTTCACTCTCCATTTAATTTCATCTCATCTATTGGAAGAGCAAATTTTTCTCAACTTCTCTATCTCTTCTCTCTCTTTTATCTTTTCCAAGGGTTATTCTCCCTCTTCCTCTCCCCCCCTTACTTCCTGTATCTCTTCTCAGGGATTTTCTCCCCCTCCCCCTTCCCCTCCCCCCCCCCCATTATTTTTTCTAAGAGGAAAAGGGGTTGTCTTCGCCCCCTCTCCCCCCCCTCCTCCTCCCCTCCTCCCATCCTCTTCCCATAGACGCCGGAATCACGCTGCGTTTCGCCCGTTTGGTTCGCCTGAGCGTTTTGTCGTTCGGTTTATATTAGTATCTTTATTTCATCCTAATTTCTTATCTTCTTCATTCTATGTTTTTTTTTTTTTTCCCTTTTTCGTTTTCTGGGAAGTTCTCGTAAACTCCTTTCCCTTCTCCTACTATATTGTCTTTTCTTCCTCCTCCTTTTCGTTTTCTTTTTTTCCTTTCGTCTTTTTCTTCTTCCTTCCTCCTATTCCTTCTCCTATTCCTCCTCTTCTTCTTCTTCTTCTTCTTCTTCCTCTTCTTCTTCTTCTTCTTCTTCTTCTTTTTCCTCCTCCTCCTCCTCCTCCTCCTCCCCTCCTCCTCCTCCTCCTCCTCCTCCTTTTCTTCCTCCTTCTCCCTCTCTTCCTTCTCCTTCCTCACTCACTCTTACACCTTCAACTCTTTCGTTCTTGCTTTCTTTCATTTTAATTTTTTTCGTTCCCCTTATCATACAATTCTAAATGGCTTTTCCCTTATTATTATTATTGTCTTTATTCCTTTATTATTAATAATATTATTATTATTATTATTATTATTATTTCAATTATTATTACTAATATTATCATTATTTCAATTATTATTATTATTATTATTATTATTATTATTATTATTATTATTTTGATTATTATTATTATTATTATTATTATTATTATTATTTCAATTATTATTAATATTATTATTATTATCATTATTATTATTATTATTATCATTATTATTATTATCATTTGAATTATTATCATTATTATTATTTCCCTTATTATTATTATTATTATTATTATTATTTGAATTATTATTATATCATTATTTCCCTTACTATTATTGTCTTTCTTCCTATCATCTGATTTTCTCCCTTACCCTTTCTCGTCTTTCTAAACGCTTGATTTTCTTTGACTTTTCTATTATTTCTGAATCGCATTTTGAACCAACAAAGAAGCCAAAATTACTCAAGTTTGTCGACGTTTCCCTGACCTTCGATGACCTAGTTTGACCTGAGGCGCTGTCGTGACCTCCATTTAGGATATTTCCTAATGAACGCTTTGAATATAGACGGGGCAGTATAGGAAATAGATCCACTGGAACGAGAAATAAGCACAATAGAAAAATCAAATGTTATGTATTATTTTTTTTAAGGTAAAATCAAGATTAATAAGTAAATGTCTTCAGTGAACATCGTACCTGACCTCTGGCCCCGTTGGCTGACCTGCGGCGCGACTGTGACCCCGATTTAGAACATTTATTACTAGAATATGGAAACAGAAGCAAAATAGAGAACACAAAAATGGATAAATAAGAAAAAAAACAAAGGAGATGAAGATCTAAAACAGAATACAAAGAACCAACATAAATTTTTAAAAACAAATAAAAAAACAAATGAAAAACAAGCAACTACATAAAAAAAAACATACAAAAAAGAAAAAGAAAAATAGAAGAAAAAGATGGAAAAAAATAGAAAAAAAGAAGAAAAGAAGATGAAGATTTTGCGGAAATAAAGGGTTGAAAGGGGAATTGAAAGGAGAGTGGAGAGAAAATGGAAGGGGGAAAAAAAAGGAGAAAAGGAGGGGGAAAAAGGATAGGGAGAGAGGGGGGGAAAGGGGAGAGAGGGGAGGAGGGGGGGGGCGGGGGGGAGAGAGAGAGAGGGTTTAAAAGGAGATAGGAGAGAGGAGAGAGAGAGAGGAGAGAAGAGGAAGAAATGGAGATGAGAGGCATTTTTTTTTAAGAGGGGAAGGGAGTTTAAGAGAAAAGAAAAGAAGATTTTTTTTTAGGAAGAGAGAAGAAGACTAATTTTGGAATGATGAAGAAGAGAGGAGGAGAGAGAGAGAGAAAGAGAAAGAGAGAGAGAGAGAAGAGAGGAGGAGAAATGAGGTGAGAGAGGATTGAGATTAGAGAAGAGAGAGGAGAGAAAAGGGAGAGAGAGGAGGATAGAGAGAGAGGAGAGAGAGGAGGGGGGAGATGAAGGAGATAGAGAGAAGGGGTTGAGGGGGAGGGGGAGAGAGGAGGAGAGGGGGAGAGAGAAGAGGGAGAGAAAAAGGAGATGTGAGAGGAGGAAAGATGAGTGGAGGGAAGAGATGACGAGAGAAGAAAGAGAGGAGAGTAGGAGAGAAAATTTTTAAGTAATAATAGGATAGAGGGATGAATTAAAAGAGAGAGGGGTTTGAGTGAGAGAGAGGAGAGGGGTTAATGGAGAAGAGTAG
>NC_061832.1:6716160-6718660 GCF_019202785.1 Penaeus chinensis
GGGAAAGGGAGAGGGAAGGAGAGATAGAGGGCGATAGAGAGAAGGAGAAGAGAGAGGTGAAGAGGAGAGATGGGAGTTTCCCACTGTGATAATAAGAAGTTAGGAGACTGGTAAAAGGAGAGGGAGACACGGAACGATTAGAAAAGGGCGAAGGGAGAGACAGAGAGAAGAGAAGGGGAACAAATGAAGTGATATGTGACTTACACGAAGACACAGAGCGAGAAGAAATGGAAAAAGAGGCACAGAGAAGAGAGAGAGAGGGGGGAGAGAGAGAGAGAGAGGGGGGGGGAGAGAGAGAGAGAGAGAGAGAGAGAGAGGGGGGAGAGAGAGAGAGAGAGAGAGAGAGAGAGAGAGAGAGAGAGAGAGAGAGAGAGAGAGAGAGAGAGAGAGAGAGAGAGAGAGAGAGAGAGAGAGAGAAATTAAGCGGACAGACAAGAGACAAGGCAGGTAACAGAGAAGAGGAGAAGGAGAAACAGAAAGAGAGATAGATAATAGGATGGAATAGGGGAAATGAGGAAGAGATTTGGGGAAGGTGAAGGATTTAGTAAAAGAGAAAAAAGAGAGATGGGGGACGAGACAAAGAAAGAAGTGGGTATGTGTGCGAATGAGAGAAGGGAAATAAAAAGAAATAACATGATCAAACATGCATGAGACAGATGAAAGCACACAGAGAAAACGATTAAAAAACACAGACATATTGTCAGAAACAGCGATATATAGACAGATAGAACTAGGGGAGAAAGGGAGTGAGAGAGAGAGAGAAGGAGAGGTGAGAGAAAGAGAGAGAGAGATGAAGAGAGAGAGAGAGAGAGAGAGAGAGAGAGAGAGAGAGAGAGAGAGAGAGAGAGAGAGAGAGAGAGAGAGAGAGAGAGAGAGAGAAGGAGAGGTGAGAAAAGAGAAAGAGAGAGAGAAAGAGAGACAGACAGACAGACAGATAGACAAACAGACGCACACATGCAAGTGAAAATGATGAACCTACTCAAAGGAAAACAGTGGTATTATATCTCGCTACTTAACAGAGAGTCGAAGGAAGAGAACTGAAAGAAAGATAGAATAGCGAGAGAAAAGAAAAACAAAATGGTAGACGAGAGCGACAACAGACATAAACAGAAAGAAGAGACATGGAAACCAGAAATACGATAAATGAGAGAAGGAAATGAAAAGGAACAGAACACCGCAATTAAAGTAATAACACAGAATGAAGGTTAGAGACAAAGGGGGAATGAGAGAGAAATAATAAAAGAGGCAATGATAAACACTGGGAGAACCAATAACACACTTAGAGACTTGTTTGTGTTAGGGGAGCCCAGCTCGTTGATTGGAAAAAGGGGAGAGAAGAAGAGGGGAAGAGAAGAAAGAAAAAGGGGAAAAGGAGAAGACAAAGAGAAGACTAAGAAAAGAGAAGAGGGGAAGGACAGAACGAGAGAGAAGAGAAAAATAAAGAAAGGGAAGTGAAGAAAGACAATCGGAAAATGAGAAGACAAAAAGAAGAATAAGAAAGGAGAAAGGGGGAAGGGCAAAGTGAGAGAAAGAAAATAATAAGAAAGGGACAAAGGAAAGGGAGGAGAAGAAAGAAAAGGAGTAAAGAAAAAGACAAAGAGAGGAGTGAAGAAAATAAGAAGGAAAAAGGGAAGATGAGAAAAAATAAGAGGAAATAAAGAAGAACAAGAATGACGAGAAGAACAAAAGGGAAGGGAAGAAAATAAAAATAAAATTATAATAAGAAGAGGAGAGAGAGAGAAGAAAATGAAAATAAACAGAAGGAATAGAGGGAAGAGAAGAGAAAAGAAAACACAAAGAGAAACCCGAAGAAGAAAAAAGAAGATAAATAAAAGCGGAGAAAAGAAAAAAAAAATGAGCGAAGAATAGATTGAAAGAAAGAGGAAAAATAAATGAAATGAGGATCATCCTTCTTTACGTATGATCTGTCTATCTCTCTCTCTCTCTCTCTCTCTCTCTCTCTCTCTCTCTCTCTCTCTCTCTCTCTCTCTCTCTCTCTCTCTCTCTCACACACACACACACACACACACACACACACACACACACACACACACACACACACACTCACCCACTCACTCATTTATTCTCTCTCTCTAACTCTCTCCCTCCCTCTCTCTCTCTATCAATCTATCTATCTATCTATCTATCTATCTATCTATCTATCTATCTATCTATCTATCTATCTATCTCTATCTCTCTCACTCTCTCAGGCAACAGGCCGTAACAGATTTCACATAGGCAATTTTTCTTTATTTTTTCAATATATAAGCAAGCATTCATTCATCGACATCCATCTATACAAGAAAGAAAGAAAGATTTTTTTTTTTTCTGAGGCACCACAGCTGTTTCCATATACTCAAACTCTGTTTCCCGCTGAATATAACCAGCATTTGTTAACTTTGATATCCAGTGCACAATCGTTAGCATATCTCTAATTTATTATTTTGCTTATTTACCCCTTGGCATTGCGCTGACATATCCATGGCTTGATCACGCTGCA
>NC_061832.1:6728660-6738660 GCF_019202785.1 Penaeus chinensis
AGGGAGAGAAAGGGAGAGTGAAAGGTGGAGGGAGAGAAAGGGAGAGTGAAAGGTGGAGGGAGAGAGGGGGAAGGTGGAAGGTGGGGTAGAGAGGAGGATGGAGGTAGAGGGAGAGAGGGGGGAGGGAGAAGTGGAAAGAAAGAGCGAGACGTTGGTAGGGAGAAGGGTGGGGAGGAGGGGGAAGAGGATAATGGGAGAGTGGAGGGGGGGGGCGGGTTGTCCTCCCCCCAACCCCACAATATCACCAGTAAGATATGGTATTGTTTCGTTTTTTGTTTTTTTTTTCGTTTTTCTTGTACCAGGAAAGATATGGAAAACTAGTACCTAATGATATAAAAAAGATGTTAGGAAACTTATCGGTTTGTTCTATTGCAAAAATACCAGTCAGTATCACCAAAAGAAAAATAAAATAAAAAATACCAGTGTGTTTATAAGTAAAATTCGGTATTCCAGCAAGACACTGACAATCCCTAACAAGAGAATCCATGATCATTTTCTCCAAAAAAAAAATAATAATAATAAATATGCAGATAGATTGCAATTTAAACATCAAAAGCGTAAAGGAAAGTTCCCCTTACCTCATTCCAAAGTTGCAATACAAAGACACAATGAGCACCTTGCATTGCATAGTCTGAATAGAACCATCTTCTGCAACACCAAGATAGAGGGAGAGCGAGGAGAAGGGGGGAGGAAGGAGGAGGGAGGGAGGAGGAGGGAGGGAGAGGAGGGAGGGGGAGGAGGGAGGGAGATGAGGGAGGGGGAGGAGGGAGGGAGAGGAGTGAGGGGAAGCGCCTCATTATACGTTCGAGGAGGAGGGGCGTTTCTCGGTCACAAGATGATAGAGTGAGTGGAAAGGACCTCGGCATCATAATCAACTTAATGATTAATTATGTAGAAGGGGCGTTGATGTGGTCGGGGCAGTGCAGGTCTGTCTGTTTGTGTGATGCAGCATAGAGGACGGGTCTGTGTGTAAAGAAACAGGAGGTTGCTTTACATAATATATCAGTCCACACGAAGTATTCTTGTACTTTTGATGATCTGGCATATGAATATGTAGATATATGTATATACGTACAGCTGCATATACCAACATGCACGATAATGTAAAGGCACTTCTGCAAACTCATATGCATAAACAGACTGACAGAGAGAGAGAAAGAGAGAGAAGAGAAGGGAACAGAGAGAGAGAATGATGGAGGTATCTAGAGAAGGAGGGAGAGAAAAGGGAAAGAAAGAGAGAGTCAGAGAAAAATATATATTTATGAAAGATAAAACATGGATAAAGATAAAATAAGATAAAGATTAAAAAAAGCGATGGAAGGATGGAGAGAAACAGGGAGGGAAAAAGAGAAAGGGAGACAGAATTAGAAAATAGAATATACTTATGAAAAATAAACCAAATCCATATTATTTAAGCTAGCAAGACCTCCTAAGAAACACGCTGTACGCTTACGCAAACTAAATTCCCCGCACAAAGAAGCCCCGCTGCAGCACTTGGAGATAACACACGAATTCATCACAGATACACCGACTCTCATTATAATTCTCATTTTCCCCGTTTTCGCTCAGTCGCGTCATTCTTCTTCTTCGGGTCCTTTGGCTGTCAAGAAATTCAGGGTTGTTTCTCAGCCCTTCTTACAAGGGTAAACAAATGGGACGGATATGGCCCATTGTCGAGCAACAGAAGAGATATAAGGGAGGTTTGTCCCTCGCCCCTTCGCCCTGCCTCCCCTCCCCTCCTCCCTTATCACTCCAGCTCCCTCCCCTCATCTCCTGTCCTCTCACTCCCCCTCTCTTTATCTTCTGCTCCTCATCTCCCTTCCCTTCGTCCAAAATTATATCTTTTCTTCCATCCTTATCCACTCCCTTTGGGATAGTAAACATTTATGGTAGGTAACTTTAACTCGTTGAGGCATAGACACATACACTCACACATACACACACGCACACAAAAACACACACACACACACACACACACACACACACACACACACACACACACACACAAACACACATACACAAACACACACACACACACACACACCAACACAAACACACACACACACACACACCAACACAAACACACACACACACACACATCAACACACACACACACACACACACACACACACACACACAAACACACACACCAACACACACACACACAAACACGTACACACACATCACAAAGATTATCTCATATTATTGATTTGTTCCTTATCTTTAACATTAATATTTAACATTTATATTGTCTTTACCACTTTCTCCTTCCACCATTCTCACTCAAGTAAAATTAACACAATCATAGTGCATACAAAGATGAAATGAAACACATCCATAATAGTAAAAGAAAAGCCTGAACTATTATGCCTGTGCTTCATTTTATGATATATAATACGTACACGTCATTCAGTCGATTGAAAATAAGCAGTGAAATAGACAGAGTTTTTTTTCAGGAATTTCTTGGTGCAATATGGATGAAAAAATCAGAAATGGTGCTGTAATTTCATTATATAAAATTTGGATTTTCTTTCCCCCAATGTGCAGGGTTAAAGCACACTCTTGACTGTACTATCGGGGGTGGGGGTGAGGTAGGGGGGTGGGGGGGTGCTTGCTGAAAATGACATGGTGTCACAAGCCTCCTTATCAGGTGTTTTGCCACTTTGCTCTCTTTTCAGCATAAAGGTTTTTCATAATAGGGGGGGGGGTTGTATTGATAGACACTCACGCACATGCACACACACACACACACACACACACACACACACACACACGCAAGCACTAACACAAACACACACACACACACACACACACACATACACACACACAAGCACACATACAAGCACACACACACAAATACACAAGCGCACCCAAACACACACACACACACACACACACACACACACACACACACACACACACACACAAGCGCACACACAGACACACACACATACACACAAACGCACACAAACGCCGTCCACGCGCCTCCTTTCAAACCCCATTCATGAAACCCCTTGTGCCCCCCCTCCGCCCCTCCTTCCCCTCCCCCCCTCCTCTGTCTCCGCGATGACACACGAGAGGTCTCTTGGCGAGGCTCAAGAACACCCCCCCCCCCCCCCCTTCCTCCCCCGACCTGGCTTCAGCAAAAACGTAAAAACGAAAAACAAAAAAACAAAATAAAAATGTTCCGATGGTGGTTCACAATAAGGATTGGATTTGTATATTTGGTTGTTTATTTGTTTCTGCTTTTGTTCATGTGTTTTTCTTATTCTTCTTTTTCTTTACTTTTCTTTTTTTCTTTTTCTTTTTTTTCTTTTTTCTTTCCTTTTTTTCTTCTTCTTGTTCTTTTTTTATTTTTATTTTTCTTCTTCTTTTCTTTTCCCTTTGTTCTTTTTTTTTTCTTTTTCTTTTTCTTTTTTCTTTTTTCTTTGTTTTCTTTTTCTTTTTTCTTTTCTTTTTCTTATTCTCGTTCTTTTTCTTTTTCTTCTTTTTCTTCTTCTTCTTCTCTTTCTTCTTCTTCTTCTTCTACTTCTTTAATAATCTTCTTCATTAGTTAACAGGTAAACGATAACCGAGATTATTAACGTTAATGATCATTACGGTTCCAAATCCCATTTTTCTCTCCGCTTTCCTTTCTATTTCTCTCTCTTTCTTCTCTTCCCCTCCTCTTTCTGTCTCTCCGTTACCTCTTTTCTTTATCTTTTCTCTTTTCCTCAACCTATCTTTCTTTTTCCATTTTTTTTTTTCGTATCTCTACCCCTCTCTGCCTTCCCCCCCCCCCCCCCCTTCTGTTCTTCCATTTCCTTTCCTACTCTTTCTGTCTTTCTCTCTACCCTCTCTTCCTTTACTCTCCGCCTCCTTTTTCACTGTTTCCCCTCCCTTCTCTGTTTTCCTTCCTTCTCCCCTTTTCTTTCTTTTCTCATCCCTCGTTTTCGTTAACTCCCCCTTTCTTCTCCCATTCCCTCCCCTCTCTTTCTTCCCTTTCTGCTCCCTTCCCTCCTTCTCCTTCCCTTCATGCTCCATTCCTCATACTGATACATTACCCTTCCTCCCTCTCCTTCCCTCCCCTTCCCTTTCTTTCTTACCTTCTTTCCTCCCCCATCTCTCATACTAATTCTTTATCCCTCCCTCCCTCTCCTCCCCTTTTCTCCCCTCTCTTTCTTACTTTCCGCTCCCTTCCCCATCTCCTCTTCCCTCTCTCTCATTCCCCCTCGGTTCTCTTAGCGTTTACCCTCCCTCTCTCACCTTCCCTCTCCTCCCCTTCCCTCTCCTCCCCTTCCCCCCTCCCCTCTCTCTCTTCCTTCACGCTCCCTTAACCTTCTCCCTTCTCCCCTCGTTCCTTCCCCACCCCTTCCTTCCGCTCTCTTCTTCTTCTTCTTCCCTTCCCCTTCCCTACTTCACGTGACCCAGCAGTGAACTCATTATGAGGGGAGTCGTCCTCCTTACCCTCTCCAGCTCCCTCTTCTCCCCTCCCCCCCCCCCCTCTCTATCCTCTCACTTCGCCATCAGTCTGTCTTTCCCCTTTCCTTACTCTCATATCCTCGGGGGTGGCGTTAGGGTAAGGGTTGTTCTGCGTTTTATGAATCCTTGTTCGTGTAATAAATATTTCTTGTTTATTAAATAGATTCCTTTGTTTGTGTTTTATCATTTTATTCATGGTTCGGTTTTTTTTTTTTTTTTTTTTGTTAATCGATTTGTTTCAAAGATTTTTTTGTTCTGTTTTGTTTTGTTTTTGTTTGTCTATATTTGTTTTTTTGATGTATTTTTTTCTTCTTAAATAGACCTGTTTGCCTTACATGCAATCGCTGAATATAGTCATAGTCTTAATGAATGATTATTTGAATTTTTTTAATGAAATTGTTAAAGCAGAGAGGTAAAAAAATCTGTATTTATCATTGGAAAGTTAAACCTTCCCCACTGTTTCAAAGCGGTGGATAAAAGGAAATCATAAATCATTATGTGTTCATGTTCATAGTCAAAATATGGCACTTCACTTGAACTGTTTTTCCTCGGACAAATATACGGGAAGCACGTGCCTGCTGAAACACACTTCCACATAGATGCGTATCTGTAATATACGTAAGTTGTGTGTGTGTGTGTGTGTGTGTGTGTGTGTGTGTGTGTGTGTGTGTGTGTGTGTGTGTGTGTGTGTGTGTGTGTGTGTGTGTGTGTGTGTGTGTGGGTGTGTATGTGCGTATATATATATATATATATATATATATATATATATATATATATATATATATATATATAATACATATATATATATATATATATATATTATATGTATTTATATGCACATATATATACATATATACACGTATATATGAATATATATGTGTGTGTGTGTCTATCTATCTATTTATCTTTGTATCTGTCTGTCTATCTATCTATCTGTCTATAAATATATATACATGTATACATATATACGTATGTACATACATATATACACAGATAGATAGATCGATAGATGATCGATAAATAAATAGATAGATAGATAGATAGATAGATAGATAGGTAGAGCGGTAGATAGATAGATAGATAGATCGATAGATGGATCGATAGATAGATAATATATAGTATGTGTATATATGTATGTACTGTACAAACGTATTTCCATAGCGATAGAGACGGGAAAGGGAGAAGCAGATAGGAATATCACTGGGATAACTCAGATCGACGAAAAAAGGCTTCAAAATCAGCAAGTAGTTACAAGCAATCTCGTAGAACACTTAGAATCCCAAGGTAAATATATTATTCCATCCCATTTGACAACAAGATTTTTTCCTTGACCCAAACACGAATTTCTTATCCTTATAATCTTAACAAAGACACGATTTTTTTTGATTTTTTTTATTAATTATATTTGGTCGTCTTCGTCCCTTGTTGTTGTTGTTTTTCCCCTTTGTTTATCTCTAATAGCCTCGTGTGTCCCCTCTTCGCCCCCCCTTTGTATGAGCACTTGGGTCGTCTGCGACAAACACTCGGACATCGCCTGCAGGAGTGTGGGTTCTCATAGCTGTCCCCTTCTCTTTCTCTCGCCCTCTTCGCTCTTCGTCTCTCTGTTTTTCTTTTTTTCTGGGTGTCTTTCTCTCATTCTCTTCTCTGTCCTTCTTTCCCTCGATCTCTTCTCTCTTCGTTTCTCTCTCGTTCTTTTTCTCTGGATCTCTTTCTCTCATCTCTTCTCTGTCTTTCTTTCTCTCGCCCTCTTCGCTCTTCGTCTCTCTGTTTTCCTTTTTCTCTGGGTTTCTTTCTCTCATCTCTTCTTTGTCTGTCTTTCCCTCGATCTCTTCTCTCTTCGTTTCTCTCTCGTTCTTTTTCTCTGGATCTCCATCTCTCATCTCTTCTCTGTCTTTCTTTCTCTCGATCTCTTCGTTCTTTGTCTCTCTATTTTTCTTTTTCTCTGGGTCTCTTTCTCTTGTCTCTTCCCTCGATCGATTCCCTCGATCTCTTCTCCCTTCGTTTTTTTTTTTTCGTTCTCTATCTCTCGAAACCTCTTTCCATCTCCTCTTTTCTACCCTTCCCCCCCTTTTTCTTTGTCCCCTCTCTCTTGCCCTTTTTCTCTCGCCCCCTTCTCTATTACTCTTTGTCTCGCCTCTCCTCTCGGCCTCTTTTCCTCGCCCTTTTTTTCTTTTTTTTTCAGCGATCGTCTTTGTCTCTTTTTCCTTCGCATTACTTGCCTCGTCTTCTTCCCTCTTTCTCTTTCTCTCTCAGAATTTTCTCTCTCTTTCTTTCACCCTTTTTTTCACCCTTTGTCTCTCATACATTTATCTCAGCTTCTTTTCTTCTTTTTTTATCTGGCTCTCTTCCATCTTCCTCTTCTTTTCCCGCTTTCCCTTTCCTGCTTTCCTTTTCCTATTTCTCTCGCCATCCTCCGCTTTCCTCATTCACTCATTCCCTTCCTCCTCTCTCTTTCTATCACCCTTTTCTCCTTATCCTCTTTCTCTCGGTCTCTTCCATTCTCTTTGTGCAGTTTCTCGCCCCCTTCTTCCCTCTTCCCTCTTCCTCCTCCCTTCCTTCCTCTCATTTCTCTTTTCCTCTTTTGTCGTTCTCTTCCCTCTTCCTCTTTCGCCTGGCCTTTTCCTTTTTACCTTGTCCTCTTCTTCTCGCTTTCTTCCCTTGTCCAATTTTTCTCTCTCTCTTTATCTCGCCCTTTACTCTCTAGATTTTCCTCACTCCTTTCTCTCTTTACCGCTTCCTCCAGACCCCTCCCCCCCCCCCCCACAGCCCTTTACCGACCCCTCTCTCTCCCCATATCCCCCCCCACCCCCCACCCCTCCTCCCCGTGCAGGCTTCCGGTGTGCAAGATAATGTGCGAAATTTATGTGCAATAATCCCACCCTTGCAATCTTCCCCACGGGGAGGGGAGGGGGAGGGTGAGGAGGGAGGGGAGGAGGAGGGGGAGGGGGAAAGGTGATGGATTGGGGGCAGAAGGGGAGTGATTGGGGGATGGATAGGGGGGCGAAGGGGAGGGGTTCTGATATGAACTGGGGAGAAGGGGAGTGGCTTTGGACGACGTGGAGGGGGGGGAGGGGTAGAAGGGGAGTGATATGTGATATGTAGATGGGTAAGAGGAGGAGGAGGGGGGCGGGGAGGGGTAGGGATAGAGAAGGAGGGGGTTCGTATATGGATTAGGGGGGGGAGAGGGGGGGAGTTCGGAGATAGATAGGCGGGGAGGGGGAGGAGAAGGAAGAGAGTGGGAGGAACAGGGCAGGTCCTTGGGGAGGGGGGGAGGGGGGGAGAGATTTATGGATCCTTCATTTTTCTTTTTTCTTTCTTTTTTTTCGTGATGCGTCTTTATAATCGGGGTAACATAGTGTAACAAAAAATATTTTCCTACTTTTTTGGTCTTGACCGTGTAACTGTTTGGAATAAATATGTATTGTTATTGTTACTTCATTCTTTGTCCTCACTTTCTAAAGATTTCACTCACTCACTCACTCGTTATTTCATCTCTCACTCACTCATTCGCACACCTACCCATTCACTCACTCGTCCACCCATTCACTCGCCCACTCACTTATTCACTCATTCATTCATTTACTCACTCAATCAATTGCTCATTCACCCAACCACTCACTTATTCACCTATCCATTCACCCATCCCCTCACCCATCCACCCACTCACTCTCTCCCCCACCCAACCATCCATTCACCCATCTACTCACCCATCCATCCACACACCCACCCATCCACCCACCCACTCACTCACTTTCTCCCCCACCCACCCATCCACTCACCTATCCACCCACCCACCCACTCACTCACTCACTCTCTCCCCCACCCACCCATCCACCCACCCATCCACTCACCCACCCACCCACTCACTCACTCCTATCAACTCCCATCACCCACCCCCTCCCTCCCCCCACTGACCCCGCCCTCCTCCTCCCGCAGAGGCGCAAGGATCGCTGCCGCCGAGGATCAGCGAGCGGGCCGGACGCGTCGTGGCCCAGGCTGGCTCCCGCGTGACTCTCCCGTGCGTGGCTCAGGGCCATCCGCCGCCGCACTACACGTGAGTCGATTCATCTTTTATGGCCACTGCCAAATGGACATTGTCTTTCGTCGGTGTGTTTGTTTTGATGTTTCTGTTTTGCTGGTGTTTTTTGTTGTTGTTGATTTTAGTGTTGGTGGTGAGTAGCGTGTAGTGTGTAATGGTGTTGTTTGTTTGTTTTATTATCGTTGTTGTTGTTCTTGTTATCAGCACTTTTTTTTTGTTATTTTTCTCCTATTTTCTTCATTTTTTCTTTCTCTTTGTTTTTGCCTGCGCTCTTATCTGTCTGTCCGCATGTATGTATGTATGTATGTATGTATGTATGTATGTATGTATGCCTGCCTGCCTGCCTGCCTGCCTGCCTGCCTGCCTGCCTGCCTGCCTGTCTCGTAGTGAAAGAATGGTTAGAGCATCGTACTCGAAGTGTCACGACAATCTGAGATCGAGGGTTGTTCCCCTTGGCAAGGAACTTCACCTCAATTGCCTAAAGGTATAGTGTAAGTCCTAAAGGACTGGATGCAAATGCAAAAGGTTAACTAATATGATGCTATGTGTCGTGACACCTAAATATGTAAAAGAAATTAAAATCTCTCTCTCTCTCTCTCTCTCTCTCTCTCTCTCTCTCTCTCTCTCTCTCTCTCTCTCTCTCTCTCTCTCTCTCTCTGTATGTGTTTGTGTTTGTCTGTCCGTCTGTCCGTCTCTCTCTCTCTCTCTCTCTCCCTCTCTCTCTCTCTCTCTCCTATTAGTACATACAACACTTAGCAAACCCATTGAGGAAACGATTGCCACTGAATCCACAGTAATGCTAGCGTTAGAGTTCGTTACCTTACGAAACCCATAACCATTAAAATAACAGAACATTTAACTTCAAGTGGCACTGCAACATAACAGGATTTGCATTTGGTGCAGGTACTGGTAAGCAAGGAAAGGCGGTTCTAAAGCATAAAAGGAAGGAACAGCTGAAATATATCGAAATTTTCCAAAATTGCCCCATGATGTGAGGTGTTGATACAGCCATCATTATTGCGTCATTAAGATTGCAGTTGCGTCATCAAAACTGCCTACGCGTTGACGTCACACGTTGTTATTCAACCTACGTGGAGAGTTTAAGGTGGACGAGATTCAGATGGACAGTAGTGTGTGTGGACAGGTGGCTGGATAGGGATCATGGTTAGTTATTGTCCACTTGTCAGGATAGAATCGGGCTCTCGTTTCGAAGTAATCTCAAATCACATATAAATTTGCGTATTACTTAGTGGTTCCATGCTGCAATGTGACTTCATCCAACCTTCGTTTTCCTTCTGTTTCAAAATGAACGAGATAGTCAAAATGTCTTGTTCATATTCGTTCGAGACACTTGTTTAGTTCTTGTTAGGCAACGGAGTTTACTCGTTATAGAGTCAGTAGGCATTATTGTATTTTTTTTCAATATACTTTACTTATTGAAATGTGTGTTACGAGGTACAAAATAATTTGTGTTTCATTTATAGTTAGATTGACAATTGA
>NC_061832.1:6743660-6748660 GCF_019202785.1 Penaeus chinensis
TAATAATAATAATAATGATAATAATAATAACAATAATAATAATGATAATAAGAAAAAGAAGATGAGAAAGAATGATAATAGCCTTAATAATGATTCAGAACATGAGTGGCATTACAAAATCGCAGGTGTGCAGTGCAGAAAGGGAAAGTATATTCATCAAGCGAAAACAAACATAAGGCGCTTGTGTTCGCATCGAAACTCACCTTACGCAGCTTACACAGACGCAAATATTAAACACGCACGAGCGGACACGCACACAAATTTGCAGGTGTGTGTGTGTGTGTGTGTGTGTGTGTGTGTGTGTGTGTGTGTGTGTGTGTGTGCATGTTTAGACATTTAAAACAATATGCAGGTGTGTGTGTGTGTGTGTGTGCGTGTGTGTGTATGTGTGTGTGTGTGTGTGTGAGTGTGTGTGTGTGTGTGTGTGTGTGTGTGTGAGTGTGTGTGTGTGTGTGTGTGTGTGTGTGTGTGTGTGTGTGTGTGTGTGAGTGTGTGTGTGTGTGTGTGTGTGTGTGTGTGTGTGTGTGTGTGCATTTTTAGACACATTCAAACCAGTATTATAAGCCACCCGTACAGCACTAAGCACGCACACGCCCCCACTCCGCACGCCCAAATAACCCTTGGGAGCAGCAGCTAGGCCGACACACAGCGCAGTTGCTTCATAATCAACACAGCACTTGCTAAATGGACACCACTCCCCATTGTGAAAACAAAGTCCCCAAGATTTCCTCTGTATTTGCAAACAAACTCAACCCGCGAACAAAAACACATTCGGGAACACGAACAGAGAGAAGAACAACAACAGAAAAAGAGAGAAAGCAAAAAAAAAAAAAAAAAAAAGTGTCTCAGAGCCTTGCTTTGTTTAACTTGTTTTACTTGTTTTCCATAATGGACGTCGCGGCCAGACTTGTCAGAGGCGCTCGTCAGTTGGTTTTGTCAGAAGAGGTCGTCAGCTGCCTTCGTCGTCAGCTGATAGTCTCGTCAGCTGGGCGCTCCATCAGACTTTTATTATATGTTTCCCCGATTTTTTTTCCCTCGGGTAAATCTGCCGCAGGTCTAAACATGGCGGACCGCTAATGCATCCTTGCAACATCCGAGTCTGCTGCTCTTGCATTTCAATATCAGGGCTTGGGTCTTATAAGTTTATTTATTTATAGATGTGCATACAAATACATGCAGACATGAAAGTATGTGTGTTTATGTGTGGCTGCGTAATTTTGTCTTTGTTCATTACTCAAGTATATACTGATGTGCATTTGTCTGATATAATTTATGAAACACACACACACACACACACACACACACACACACACACACACACACACACACACACATATATATATATATATATATATGTGTGTGTGTGTGTGTGTGTGTGTGTGTGTTTATATATATATATATATATATATATATATATATATATGTGTGTGTGTGTGTGTGTGTGTGTGTGTGTGTGTGTGTGTGTGTGTGTTTATATATATATATATATATATATATATATATATATATATATATATATATATATATATATATATATATACATATATATATATATATATATATATATATATATATATGTATGTATGTATGTATGTATGTATGTATGTATATGTATATGTATATGTATATGTATATGTATATGTATATGTATATGTATATATATATATATATATATATATATATATATATGTATGTATGTATGTATGTATGTATATGTATATGTATATATATATATATATATATTTATATATGTGTATGTGTGTATATATATATATATGTATATATATATATGCATATACATGTGAGTGTATGTGTGTGTGTGTGTTACGAATGCATGTATATATGTATGTATGTATGTATGTATGTATGTATGTATGTATGTATGTATGTATGTATGTATGTATGTATGTATGTATGTATGTATGTATGTATGTAAGTATGTATGCATGTATATGGTTAAGTGTATTTTTCATTAGCGAACAGAGACAAATTCATCGAAAGTGTAGTTAGTTACCCGTTACAAAAATAAACAATGAGAGCCAGGTGCGTGGCCACATCAGCGAATCGATCCCGTGTCACCAGTTAAAAGGTTTTTGGCATCTCCCTCTACTGCAGTATCTGGCGGTCTTACAGTATTCATCCGTCGCTAAAACAAATTATTTATGTAGGAAAAACAGACTTCTTTCTTTTGGAAACTCGATCAAAACATAAATCATTCACTAACACTTCTTTTCTCTTCAATAAAAGAAATGGTTTAGAAAGATATCTGATCTGTTTTTGTTTGTTTGCTTTCTCGTTTTTTTTGTTTTGTTTTGTTTTGTTTTTGGGGTTTTAATTATTCACATGTCTCTTGATTTATATATATATGCATCTAGCTTTACTTATTTATCTGGTTATTTATTATCTAATTTATTCAGTCTGCTAGCCAGGGTAAGAGGGTCCCTTGAACAAACAGTATACTATGAAGGTACCCTCTGCGCGTGTTTAGTAAACAGGTTACAACATCAGAAACCCTTGGTCAAAATTACAGATACTTATATCTCTATTGCAAGTGTTAGTTAGAGAATCAAGGTAATTCTTTAAAAGTAAAGCTAAGAAAAAGGTCCATAGCATTTTATCCACTTAGATTATATAAAAACCTACTTCGCAAAAGGTGGGTTTAGACAAATATATATGATATATCAGTTACATAGAAATGGAAGGAAGTGATATGTAACATACCTCTCATTTGCACACTTGCAAGTTCCAGTTCGTTGCAAACTTATACGGAATAGGAATGGATACAGAAGATTAATTTAACAACAGTTCATAACTATATTGTTTTGGATTAGGAGGAAGAGAATATGTTAGTAAGGGAAGGAAGAAGGCAGTAAGGGAGGGAATGAAGAGAGGGAGGTATGGAGAGGAGAGGGAAAGAGGGAGTGAGGGAGGGGATGAAGAGAGGGAGGTATGGAGAGGAGAGGGAAAGAGGGAGTGAGGGAGAGGAGGGGGGGAGAGGGAGTGAGGGAGAGGAGGGGGGAAGAGGGAGTGAGGGAGAGGAGGGGGAAAGAGGGAATGAGGGAGAGGGAGGGACGGAGGGAGGTGGGGGAGAGGAAAGGACGGAGGGAGGTGGGAGAGAGGGAAGGAAGGAGGTAGGGAGGGGAGAGGGAGGAAGTGAAGGATTGGAGAGGGAGGGAAGGAAGGAGGGAGTGAGGGTATGAATGAGTGAGTGAGGGAATAAATGAGCGAATGAGGAAATGAATGAGTAATTGAGTAAATGGGTAAGCGTCGTAGAGAGGGAGTACGAAAAATAGAGTAGGGGGAGGACAGGAAAGAGGAAGAAGAATTAGAGGAAGAGGAAAAAATAGAAAAGGACCATAAAAATGACAGGTGAAGAGGAAGAAGGAGGAGAAGAAGATTGAAGACGAGGAAGGGGAGTGTATGATAGCAAAAATGAAGAGGAAGGAAAGAACAGATGAATATACATGGTTGAGAAGAAAAGGGGAAGAATTACATCAATAATGAAATTAGAACGCTAATACATGCAAACTACAATAGCACAAAGCATCGAAAAAAATCCATTGCGTTATTTATTCATCTATTTTATTTCATAACGATGATGACGATCGTAATGTTGGTAATAGCAATGATAATAAAGATATTGGTAATGCTGATAATAACAAAGGAATATCATTATATTATTGCTAATATTAATACTATTGTTAACGATAATGAACCATAGCAATATATTAGTATGATTTTATTAATTCAGAAATCAAAGAAATAATTTTTTAAAATGATAACTAGTAAGAAGATAAACTAGAAAGAGATTAACAGAGGGAAATATACTGAGAGCGAAGATAGGAATAAGTAACATAAAATAAAATCAGAATGAAAAAAATCACAAGAAATAACTGCCAGAAACGTTTTTAAAAAAGAATAGCGTACTCGCAAATACCTCCTTTCCTTCGATAAACACAAGCTTTTAAAAAAAAATGATCATAACTTTAGAGAAGAAAAAAATATTTACAATTAAATATTAACATAACCTACCTCAATACCTCTCGCTTTCACGCCTCCACGCCCCCCCCCCCCACCCCCACCCGCCCTCCCCTTTTACGAAGCCTAGAAAGCTATTTACAAAAGTGTATTAAGCTAATTTGAATATCATTATTACTTTCCAGGTGACTCCACGCGAGGTGCAGGTCGATGCAGGTGGCCGCTTGGAGCTCAGGTGTCACGTGTCAGGTGAACCCGTTGACACTGTCACCTGGTTCAAGGATGGCGTTACACTCAGGTAAGATGCGAACGAGAGAGAGGAAAGGGGGGGGAAGAGGGAAGGGTGAAGAAAAGGGAGGGAGGGAAGAGGGAAGGGTGAAGAAAAGGGAGGAAGGGGAGAGGGAAGGGTGAAGAAAAGGGAGGGAGGGAAGGGTGAAGAAAAAGGAGGGAGGGAAGGGTGAAGAAAAAGGGAGGGAGGGAAGAGGGAAGGGTGAAGAAAAGGGAGGGAGGGAAGAGGGAAGGGTGAAGAAAAGGGAGGGAGGGAAGGGTGAAGAAAAGGGAGGGAGGGAAGAGGGAAGGGTGAAGAAAAGGGAGGGAGGGAAGAGGGAAGGGTGAAGAAAAGGGAGGAAGGGGAGAGGGAAGGGTGAAGAAAAGGGAGGGAGGGAAGGGTGAAGAAAAAGGAGGGAGGGAAGGGTGAAGAAAAAGGAGGGAGGGAAGAGGGAAGGGTGAAGAAAAGGGAGGGAGGGAAGAGGGAAGGGTGAAGAAAAGGGAGGGAGGGAAGAGGGAAGGGTGAAGAAAAGGGAGGGAGGGAAGAGGGAAGGGTGAAGAAAAGGGAGGGAGGGAAGAGGGAAGGGTGAAGAAAAGGGAGGGAGGGAAGAGGGAAGGGTGAAGAAAAGGGAGGGAGGGAAGAGGGAAGGGTGAAGAAAAGGGAGGGAGGGAAGGGTAAAAAAATGGGAGGGAGGGAAACAGATAAGGAAGGGAAATAGGGAAGGATGACAGGGAATGAGGGGAAGATGGGAAAA
>NC_061832.1:6756160-6758660 GCF_019202785.1 Penaeus chinensis
ACACACACACACACACACACACACACACACACATATATATATATATATATATATATATATATATATATAGATACTTACATATCGAAGAGATTGGAAGGTAGATAGATTAATATATAAATAGACAAACAGATAGACAAATTGATAGATCGATAGTTAGATAAGTAGGTAGATAGATAGATAAGTAGACAGAGAGATAAACATATATTTACCTATAGACAGATAAAAAGTAGTTAGTTTTTTTTTTTGAGGGGAGGGAGGGTGATTGATGATAGCAGAGTTGACTTTCATCTACTTGTTTCGTTTTTGTTTTTGGATTTTCCGATTAACAAAACGGAGATTACCTTTACAATTTCCTTCGATAGTATCGCTGGAGGTTATCTTCACCATTAATATTATTACAGCTGTCATTATTTATAGCATTATCATCATCATCAACATCAACGGAAGCTGCATATGATCTTCGTTAATAGCATTGCTTCAATAATTACAATTACTACGTTTGATATGTTTCATAGCATTTTTTTTCCTCTTCTTCTTTTTGAAATTACTATCAAATAGATCATCGTGTTGAATTAAAAGCGAGACAGAATTCATAACAGCGGCAAGATAATGCTAACAGCGCGCGAGAAAACTAGAAGTAATACACTCACTCCATAGAGGCGAGAATTGTATAATGAAAATGTACATGAGAAATATAATGAAAAATTAAATATACACAGTTTAATTAAGATATCATTATTTGCTTGATATCACAAGGACGCTGAATATAATGTTGCGTCGTTTCGCTGACAATAACTGCAGTTTGCATATTAAATTATTAGGCCATCAAAATATATAAAGGCTATTTGGATAAACATCACAGCTGTTGTCTGTCTGTATTTGAACTTTTCGAGGATCTCATATTCGCTGTTTTTTTCTCTTTCTTTTTTTCATAAAGGTAAACTATTTATTGGATAGCTGGCAAAACGTTTTTCATATATATTAAATGTTTTTTTCTTTCTTTCTTTCTTTCTTTCTTTCTTTCTTTCTTTCTTTTTTTTTCCTTTCTTCTCGGTGCGTTTTTTCTTTTTCTTTTTTTCTTTTTTGCTGTTCTTTTTTTATGATTTTATATTTTTTTCTTTTCTAAATTCATTGCTTAGTCGCTCGCACTTGTACGATATTTATCACACTTTTCATTCCCTATGCACATTATTTTTTCCTTATTGCAAATAAGCTCTTTCATTGTTTCTCTAACTATTTTCAACCTCTCTATCTATCTATCTATCTATCTATCTATCTATCTATCTATCTATCTATCTATCTATCTATCTACTTATCTATCTATCTATCTATCTATCTACATATCTATCTATCTATATATATATATATATATATATATATCAACCTATCTATTTACATATCTATCTATCTATCTATCTATCTATCAATCTATCTCTATCTCTATCTCTATGTATCCATCTATATATCTATCTATCTAGCTATCTATCTATCTATCTATATATATATATCTACCTATATATCTAACCATCTATCTATCTATCTACCTGTCTATCTATCTATATATCTATCTATCTATCTACCTATCTATCTATCTATCTATCTCTATCTCTATATCTATCTATCCATCTAAATATCTATCTATCTATCTATCTATCTATCTACCTATCTATCTATCTATCTATCTACCTATCTATCTATCTATCTACCTATCTATCTATCTAATTATCTATCTACCTATCTATCTATCTATCTATCTATCTATCTATCTATCTATCTCTCCTAGCTCATATCAAATCCCCGTTTTCGCAAGAACTCATATAAAAAAAACACCATGACAAGGCATTCAAGCGACCACACGCAAAACACAGCCATCCAGAACAGTTTACAGATAAATGCATAAAAAAACAAAAACAGCAACAACATAACAAACAAACAAACAAACAAATGAGATGGAGCAGACCGACTGGCCGCGTCCCATTGACAAAAATGATACCATAAGACCAAGGGTTCAATGTTACTATTTGGGTTCTATTGAGTTCTGCTGGGTTCTGTTGGTGCCAGGGAGGCCATCACATATATTGAGAGATGGAAGGGAGAAAAAAAAAGGGAGGAGGGAAAAAAAAAACAAGAAGGGGAAAATGTGAATAAATTTTGTGTCTTCAAGAGGATAACGTGTTTCGAAAATAAAAATGTCTTTTGGATATTTTCTTCATATACATTGATCTTATTTGTTTTTATTTTTTTCTTATTTGTTTTATTTATCGGTAATACGTATTGTTGTTTGTCTCTATTTTCGTGGAATATTGTATTTGTGGTATTGTTAATTTCCTGTTACTTATGCCATCGTAGACACAACTAGAACTGCATCCATTTAGATTATTATATTACTACTATGGCTACGAACATTCTTAATTCTATTTATATTATTGCGTTTACTACTACTACAGCTGTAATTATAGATACAACTACAGCTAGTGCTACTACTATTACTACTACAACT
>NC_061832.1:6773660-6796160 GCF_019202785.1 Penaeus chinensis
AATTTTAGGTGGAAATCAGGATATCATACTTATTCGCAATTTTATTTGTTTTATTCGTTCTTTCTTCTTTTCTTGGTATTTATATACATAAAGAAACACATATAGGTAAATAGATGAGTGTGTGTATCTGTCTATGTGTGTATGTGTGGATTCAAACGCACACACATTGACACATACACACTTGTATTTTCTTTTATTTACCTATGTCTCTTCACCTATACACATAAAAAACAAGATACAATAAATAAAAAGAATATACAATAAATAAACAAATCATTATTACAAAATAAGCATAAAATCCTGTTTTTTGTCACGGCAACAATATACACGTGTTCATGTATGCATATCTTTATGAATGCATATATGTATTCCTCATCAACATAATCATAAAGCCAAAGGAAAAGTAGAATCGGCCGCATAAAAACAAAACCCACGCGGCCATTATTTATGCCGCGAAAACCCACACAGTCAGCATAAATTTGTGCACAGGGTCAAAATAATTCTTTTGTTTGTTTGTTATTCTCTACTTTTGCCGGAGGATTACCATGGGGATTACCATGATATCTTTGTATTAGATGATACAAATCCGAAAAGCGCCTATCAAATACATATTGAATTGATATAATCCCCGGTATTAACAATTATACTCAATAATAGTTTACGCTGTGAAAATAACCGTATTTTTTGTTTAAACAGTAGTCCTCCCACAACACACATGGGAACAACGGTGAAAATAATAATCTGGAATTTCACGAGGCAAAAGTGCGCATAAACTCCAATACCTCATTTATCATTCAAATTCCACGAATATTCAAGAACTTTCGAGAACATTTTAGGCGGAAGAGGGAACCTATACGATAGCGGTTATTGCTTTACTAAAATGCGAAAATATAATTATTATTGTTCCTCGTTTGCCTGATCAGCATAAGCCCCATGCATTCGTTGCTATTTTCACCAGGAATCTATTTCTCGTCTGGCGTGGCGGTGTTAAGTGCAACTCGTCAATTATTTGTCGTTATATGTCGCGGATTATACGATTATACGGATTTCGTTTTCTGTTTTTTTATATACCATTTTCTTATGTTTTAGTTTTCTCTCATTTCTCTCCTTTGCTTTTCCTTATTTTTCTCTTTTTTTTCTTTTTTCTTGTCTTTCTCTTCTTTCCATCTATTTATTTTCTTCTCCTTGTCGTTTCTCTTTGTTGTTTTTTTGTTTGTTTGTTTGTTTGTTTTTTCTTTTTTCTTTATTGCCTTTGCTCATTAATTTAATTAATCTATCTCTTTTTACTTCTCTCCATTTATCCCCCATATCTTTTTATTACTTCCATCATCAGTGTCAGATTCTAAATGAATAATGATGATAATTACAGAAAAGAATCAGAGAGAGAGAGAGAGGGGGGGAGGAGAAAAGAGAGAGAGAGAGAGAGAGAGAGAGAGAGAGAGAGAGGGGGGGGAAGAGAGAGAGAGAGAGAGAGAGAGGGGGGAAGAGAGAGAGAGAGAGAGAGAGAGAGGGGGGGGGGAAGAAAAAAGAGAGATCGAAGGAGATAGAGAGAACTGAAAAAGAGAATAAAAAGAGAAACGAGGAGAAAGAAAAAGAGAAAGAAAAAACAACGATAAAGCACAGGGAAAGAGAGTTCAAAACCACCCAGCTCCTGAAAGAGAAAGAGATAGAAAGAGAGAGAGAGAGAGAGAGAGATAGAGGGAGAGAGAGAGAGAGGGGGGGGGAGAGAAAGGGACAGAGAGAGAGGGAGAGATAGAGAGAGAGAGAGAGAGAGAGAGAGAGAGAGAGAGAGAGAGAGAGAGAGAGAGAGCGAGAGAGAGAGAGAGAGAGAGAGCGCGCGAGAGAGAAAAGAATAAAATCTAGGGAGATCATCCGCCCAGATTCAACTAACTTGAGTCCATCGCGTAGGAATTGAAAGAATGTTTGGCGAGCGATCCTTGGTCAGCTGGGGTTCAAGCAGGAGGGGGGAGGGGAAGGGCCGAAGAGGGGGGGGGATGAGGGGATGAAGCCTTTTCCATTTCATGATTTTCTGCTCGGAAACTCAGCAGGACATCGGATTTAAACCCGGATTTATAGAATTGGGATTTTTTTTATTCTTGTATAAATATGGAGGAAAAGAGAATAGTAGAAATGAGAGTTTGTCCTTTTATCTCGCAATAAAAGGCTAGAAATGGAAAGACAAAGTAAAAGTAAAAAAAAAAAAGAAGGAGACGAGAAAGGTATTGAAGCGAAATAAAGAGAAGAATCCGAGATGAGAAGAAGAAAAAAAAAGTGTGAAAGAAAAGAAACGAAAAAAAATAATAATATAGAAGAAAAAAATAAGCTGTGACGAAAAATGTTAGCGAACAAGAAAAAAAATATCACATGATCTTACAACCTGATCCCTCTCCCCTCTCCCTCCTCCCCGCCCCCCTCCCTCCTCCCCGCCCCCCGCCTACCAGCAGCTCTCGGGAGTCCATTCCTCGAGTAAATCCCCCACAGTTTTGCTTCACACACAAAATTGAAATAACAAATATCACGATTCGTTTCATTCTGAGGAGGTCAGGTCACCGACTGCGACCTCTCGCTGACCCCTTGGACTCGCCTGTGATCTTTCGTTGACCCCTCGGATTCACTCGTGACCTTTTCGTTGACCCCGCTAGTTGGACTCGCTAGTGACCTCTCTTGAACACTGCTGTGTTCGCCCTTTGGCCTAAGCATCTCAGGCCTACGCACACTTGAGCTCTTACTCAGCAAAGCCCTTACCTAACGCCCTTATCTTGTTTCCTCGGCTTATAGCGCTTTACTAAACTTTTTCTTATTTTTTTCCCGTTTTATTTTGTATGGCCTTTTCAACGCTGCCAGGTTGTCCATGCAGAACATCTATCGTCCGTTGTTCTTACTCTCCTCTATCCCCAACTCCATTTCTTCATCTTTTTCGATTCTCATTTTACTCTGCTTCTCTCTACTCCCTGTTTCCTCATTTTCCTTACTCGCCCCCCCCCCCCCCCATGAGACATTCATTATCCTTCTCTCGTTTCCCACTTTTTTCCCCACTCATGAGCTCCTACTCCGTGTTTCCTATATTTACTCTTTACTCCCCCGCCTTATCCTACTCTCTCCCATTCCTTACTCCTTGTATTAATACTCCTTACCAAACCCCTTTCCCTTACCTCCCTTTCATTCCCTAACTGTGCTACTTCCCACTCCCTCTACCAACTCTCCCATCCCCCACTCCCTACTCCTGTCACTCTTCCTCCTCATCCTGCCTCTAGCCCCTTGCCCTCCCACCCACTCCCACTCCCCCCCTCCTGGACCCACACCTCCTCCTCACTCCTCGCTCTATACCCTCTTGCCCACTCTTCCCACCCCCCTCCTTGCCCCCCCTCCACCAACACCAACTCCCACCCCCCCTCCTTGCCCCCCCCCCCACCAACTCCCATTCCTCCTCTCCTTGACCTCCACCTCCTCCCCACTCCCCGCTCCATACCCTCTTGCCCACTCCACCCCCCACTCCTCACTCCCGGGCCCATGCAGCTGCCAGGGTCGAACACCATTTGTGGAGTGATCCCTCCTTATTTGGGCCGGGATCACTCCCACTTAGGTCAGTAATGGCGTCAGTATTTTCCAACTTTGCAGTCCAGGTCCTCGATATTGGGTCTGGAACGGTCGCCTCGGGTTATTGTTGGTGTCGGGGGTCTTCTGCCTCGTCCTCTTCCTCCTCTTCCTCCTCTTCCTCCTCCTCTTCTCTTCTCTCCTCTCTTCGCTTGTCTGGCTCTTCTTATCTCGTTTTTTTATTGTGGTTGTTTATATTTTTTCGTTCCTTTACTCTTCTTATTCTTATTCTTATTCTTCTTTTTTTTGTTTACTGTTTCGTTTCTTGTGGGTTTTCTTGTCAATGTTTTCTTCTTTCCTCGTGTGCGTATTTTCCATCGGCATTATGATCCTTCCCCTTTTTTTTAAACCGCGGATGTGTCGCAATTTTCTTTCTCTTCTTTTTTTTAGGTCCCATTTCCAATCAGTGGCTTGTCCTTCTCCCCGAAAGTGATATAACTTTCCTTTCAATTTTTTTTCCCGCGCCTTTTACCCCGCCATCTTAACATCTATTTCCGCAACCACGAGAAGAATATCGACCGCTAACTTTTACTCGGGTGATGTATCTTGATTCCCGAATCTTGAAGCCAATATGCGCGTGACACTGCATTCGGCCTGTGCTGCGAGCCTCTTCTTTCTGTGACGTTTGTGATGTAGCACTTGCTGGGAATTCCGACGCGGCCATTTGTCCAGCGGGGGAGTCCATCTTGGCTGTACAATCACTCATGCTCGGTTGGCGTGAGTGCCTCCTGTGTTTTAAATAGTGTGCTTGTTTCCCACCGTTTCAGTAATGGTATTATGTTTGTATTTTAGTTTTCGTACTTTGGGTGTGAGAAATGGGGGATGGATAAGATAAGGGGGTGGAGAGAGAATGGGTGAGGAGGAGCGAGTTAAGAACAGAGATAGAAAGGATGAAAAAAAAAAACGATGAACAAAAGGAAAGCAGAGAGAAAAAAATAAGGCTATAAACACAGTTACGAAACATTGCACGACGTTGATAAGGCAAAATTAATTACCAAAAAATAAACAAATAAATAAACAGTCTAGCGTCAACAATTAATCAAGATTAACACGCTAATCTCCAAAAACAACCAATACAACACGACTCCCATTTGGTCACTTCTCCGACATGCATTTTGTCACGAGCCGAGATCGCGTCCAGCTCAGCAGTCCTTTTGTGCCTCGCCTGACAACGGCCTTAACTCCCGCCCGCCCACCCTGCTCCTCACCCACAAAGACCTCGATCACCTCGATCCACTCGCCTCCAGATATATATATTCCCGGGAAAAGAATCCTATTTGCCGCCGCCGCCGTTGTTGGACTACTTTCAATCTCGACCCAAAAAAAAAGGGGGAAAAAATTTAAGTTCCTTGTAGTCGGTTGACTTGTCTCCTGAGGCCGTTGCGGATGTCGTGTTGCTTATTTTTATGGCGTGACGTCACTCGGGCCGGGCGCGCGTGGAGGCCATTGTGATCGCTGAGAGACGTTTTTGAATGCATTTCGATCCCGGGTCTTTGGTCTGTGACGTGGCATTTTTTAGGGGAAAGTTGGGAGGCGAGTGAAGTGAGTGGCTGAATCTGAATGGAAATATGTATGATAATTCAAGCTGTCTTTTTCCCGCGTCTTTTCTCCCCTGTTCCCCTGCATTTTTCCCTGCTTCTTCCTACTCTTCATCCTTCCTCCCTTCCTTCCTCATCCTTTATTTTCGCTATCCAATATTCTCTTCTAATTCCTCTTCGAAAAAATTAAAAACAAAACATAACGTAAAGATAAGAGGTTATTTAAGTGTCCAACAAAGGTAAATAAGACAGATGTGATTTTCGTTATGGAGGCTCGATGGCATTCGCTTAGGGGAAAAAAAGAGAACAAGATTTCCCCTTTTCCCCCAAGAAACTTATCTTCTTTTATCGCTTCTCTTTCTTCTGCCCTTTTTTTTTTTTTTTTTTTTTTTTTTTTTGCTCTTAACGCAATGAACATCTTCATTCCTTCCTTTCGCTTGTTTTTCTTCATCTTTTTTATGCATATGTATCTGCATTTACGATATTACAGATAATAATATCAGACAAAAAAAATAATAACCCGATAATGTTGTAAAGAAGGAAGAAGAATATATAAGAACACAAAAGCACCATGTCAATAGCGAGATACTAACAGCACAAGGATTAACAACGCGGCTTCAATCTAACGGACGGCGCCGGAGGGGGGGGGGGGGGGCGAAGAAGGTCTGATCATTATGTTATTATCAGTATCATTAGTATCATTATTGTTGTTGTTGTTGTTGTTGTTGTTGTTGTTGTTGTTGTTGTTGTTGTTGTTGTTGTTGTTGTTGTTGTTGTTGTTGTTGTTGTTGTTGTTGTTATTATTATTATTATTATTATCATTATCATTATTGTTATTGTTATTATTATTATTATTATTATTATTATTATTATTATCATCATCATCATCATTTTTTTATATCACTGTTATCTTTACTACTCGTATTATTGCTATCATTATCATTTTTTTATTATTATCATTATTATTATTTTTATTATTATTATTATTATTATTATTATTATTACTATTATTATTATCCTTATTATTATTGTTATTATTGATATTATTGTTATCATTTTCATTACCATTATTATTATTATTATCATTATTATTATTGTAATTATTATTATTATTATTATTATCATTATCATTATTATTAATTTTATTATTATTATCATTATTATTATCATTATTGTTATTATTATTATTATCATATTTATTATTATTATTATCATATTTATTATTATTATTATCATTATTATTATTACTATTATTATTATTATTATTATTATTATTACTATTATTGTTGTTGTTGTTATTATTGTTATTTTGTATTATTATTATTATCATTATTATCATTATTATCATCATAATCGTTATTAACCTTATTATCATTATTATTATGATTATTATTATCATTTTTATTATCATTATTATATAATCATTATCGTTATTATTATCATTATCTTTGTAATTATTAATATTATTGTTATTACTATTATTATCATTATTATCATTATTATTACTAGCATTATTGCTGTTATTATTCATAGTTATTCTTATCATTGTTATTGTTGATATTAGTGTTGTTGTTATTATCATCATTATCATTGTTATTACTTTTTATTAGTATTATTATTATCATTATTATTATCATCACTATCATCATTATCATTGTTATTACTTTTTATTAGTATTATTATTATCATTATTATTATCATCACTATCATCATTATCATTATCAGCTTTATTATTGCTTTTATCAGTTTCCTTATCATTATTACCATCATTAATATTACGATTATCGTTACTACTCCCTATGTCTCTTTCTTTCGCATTCTCCTCTCTCTTCTTTTTCTTTTTCTTTTTTTTCGTTTTCTTTTTTCTACTTTTTCTACCTTATGGTCGAACGATATAGCAAACATGAAGGTAGCGGGGGGGGGGGGGCAAAAGAGATGGGCGTTTTCAGAGAGAGGGACGAAAGGAGAGAGGGGGGAGGGAGGGAGATGGAGAAAGAGAGGGAATAAAGGAGAAAGGGAGACGGGAAGGGAGAGGGAGGGAGGGAGAAAGAGAGAGAGAGAGAGAGAGAGATATCGAATATGCACTTTGTTGTTATTTTTATTATGAGCATACCATTATCATCATTTATCATAGCTTATCGTTTATTTCCACATTTCTAAATACCAATCTCTTAATACCTCCACCTGCACCTCTCTCCCTACAATCCAGGTATTTAAAGGGCCAGTACGTCTCGGCCCACGGTGACGTCATCAGCCACGTGAACATCAGCAGCGTGCACGTAACCGACGGAGGCACGTACAGCTGCACGGCGGAGAACAGCGCCGGGAAGATCGTCCACTCAGCACGACTCAACGTGTACGGACCACCCCATATACGACCCATGGGGCAATTGTCAGCGGTTGCAGGAGAGACCTTTTCCGTATCGTGTCCTGCTTCGGGATATCCGCTTCACAAGATCATTTGGACGAAAGGTTGTTAGATTTCTGTGTTGTATGTGTGTTTTTGTGTGTTTGTTTGTTTTCTTTTGGAATAAGATTGATAAGATGGATTGTGTGATGATTATGACTGGGTCTGTATTAATGAATTGCAGTTTGCGGATTGATAAGACAATAGTCCCAATATCCCCCTCCTTCCCTCCCCTTCCCTCCCTATCCCCCTCCTTCCCTCCCCTTCCCTCCCTATCCCCCTCCTTCCCTCCCCTTCCCTCCATATCCTCCTCCTTCCCTCCCCTTTCCTCCCTATCCTCCTCCTTCCCTCCCCTTCCCTCCCTATCCCCCTCCTTCCCTCCCCTTCCCTCCCTATCCCCCTCCTTTCCTCCCTTCGCTTCCCTCCCTATCCCCTCCTTCCCTCCCCTTCCCTCCCTATTCCCTCCCTTCCCTCCCTATCCCCCTCCTTCCCTCCCCTTCCCTCCCTATCCCCCTCCTTCCCTCCCCTTCCCTCCCTATCCCCCTCCTTCCCTCCCCTTCCCTCCATATCCTCCTCCTTCCCTCCCCTTCCCTCCCTATCCCCCTCCTTCCCTCCCCTTCCCTCCCTATCCCCCTCCTTCCCTCCCCTTCCCTCCCTATTCCCTCCCCTTCCCTCCCTATCCCCCTCCTTCCCTCCCCTTCCCTCCCTATCCCCCTCCTTCCCTCCCCTTCCCTCCCTATCCCCCTCCTTCCCTCCCCTTCCCTCCCTATCCCCCTCCTTCCCTCCCCTTCCCTCCCTATCCCCTTCCTTCCCTCCCCTTCCCTCCCTATCCCCCTCCTTCCCTCCCCTTCCCTCCATATCCTCCTCCTTCCCTCCCCTTCCCTCCCTATCCCCCTCCTTCCCTCCCCTTCCCTCCCTATCCCCCTCCTTCCCTCCCCTTCCCTCCCTATCCCCCTCCTTCCCTCCCCTCTACCCTCCCTATCCCCCTCCTTCCCTCCCCTTCCCTCCATATCCCCCTCCTTCCCTCCCCTTCCCTCCCTATCCCCCTCCTTGCCTCCCCTTCCCTCCCTATCCTCCTCCTTCCCTCCCCTTCCCTCCCTATCCCCCTCCTTCCCTCCCCTTCCCTCCCTATCCCCCTCCTTCCCTCCCCTTCCCTCCCTATCCCCCTCCTTCCCTCCCCTTCCCTCCCTATCCCCCTCCTTCCCTCCCCTTCCCTCCCTATCCCCCTCCTTCCCTCCCCTTCCCTCCCTATCCCCCTCCTTCCCTCCCCTTCCCTCCCTATCCCCCTCCTTCCCTCCCCTTCCCTCCCTATCCCCCTCCTTCCCTCCCCTTCCCTCACTATCCCCCTCCTTCCCTCCCCTCTACCCTCCCTATTCCCCTCCTTCCCTCCATTCTACCCTCTCACCTTAATCACCCCCACTAACCCGCTTTTCTCCGCCATTTTTCCCCATCCGCGTCGCCTCCTGCAGACGGCGTTCGACTCCCGACGGGGCACCGGCAGCGCGTCTTCCCCAACGGCACGCTCGTGATTGAGCAGGTGACTCGCGGCACGGACGACGGACAGTACTCGTGCACGGCCATGTCGAGGCAAGGGCGCTCGGACACGCAGCAGCTGACTGTGCGCGTCATGGGTATGTTGCTGGGCGCTATGTTGGCCTCATGTTGGGCGCTCTGTTGGCCTCATGTTGGGCGCTCTGTTGGCCTCATGTTGGTCTCTATGTCGGCCGCCTAGAGCCACGCGCGCCGGCAGATTCCGGGTCAATTTTGAAATATGAAAAATAATGTCGAGAGACTGATGATTTTATTATTATTATTATCATTATTATTATTATCATTATTATTATTATCATTATTATTATTATTATTATTATCGTTATTATTATTATTATTATTATTATCGTTATTATTATTATTATTATTATTATTGTACATAATACGATATCTCATTCTGATAAATGTTTTATGAGTGATCGAAATCCAGGTATTTCAAGACCAAAAATGTGGAGATGACAATAGCATGATCACAATATTTCTGCAATGTACATTATCAAAAGGTAGGAATTATCAACAATTTCTTTTTAATATTGGTTTTATAAAAGGGCAGGATCATTTACGAACAACATTTTATAAAAGATTATATGTAATACAAATCAGTATCCATTCAAAGCCAGGCATTATCTGCCTTTTTCTTTTTTTGCCTCACTAAATATTCAAAGAAGGATAGTCACAGATTGCAACGTGATTCTTGCATTATGCCCATAAGCCGTTTCCAATCTGATGATCACGTTTCAAATAACAGTTTTAGAAATAATCCCTAAGTCAGCTTGCTCTCAGCTGTTGTCCGAAATGATTAATGATTAGAGCCAGAAATTATAACTGCCAGAAATTATAACTCGTACATATCGTAACTTCTGCCCACGGATAATCAGGCGAGTAGAAATAATAGCGATAATAATGAAGCCTAAGGTTAATTCGCATTAATGAATAGAATTTATCGTTTGTCATCGGCTTGTCAGGAAGACGATCAGCCACGAGGATGAATATGGAATAAATAGGAAATGTAACAGATTCATAAATAACAAAAGAACATCGGTGAAAAATGTCGGAGTATATAAACGATTTCATAATTTGGTTGCTATTCCTCTGCTGGCAATTTTCATTTAGTGAATATGTTAATTCTTTTTATTATCTGGAATTTCCAACCATAAGTTCTATTTATTATCATTATTATCATACCGGATATTTCTTAATAAATGCATTTTTCTGTTACTTGGAACCTTTATCTGCTTACGTTTTCAGTGAAATTTCAGAGGTAACTTAAAAATAAATAAAACACATCAGTCTTGATAGAATAAGGTAACTCGAAAATACTGTTACAAAATTCATTTTATTAAAGAAGTTAAACAAAGGCATTGGTCGGAAAAAAATTTCAACTTTTCTAAATGATAAGTTTGATATATAACCATTAATTTTGCCTCATTATCATGTAGATGTAAGTAGGTCGAAGAGAAGATGGTCAGCTCTCATTGCACGCTGAGTCTGTAAAGTTAAATGCTTGTCTCTCAGTATGAAGTGATTGTGAAGTGTGAGAGAGTTGAAAGTGAGAGAGCTGAGTGTGAGTGTAAAAGGCTAAACGACAGGAAAGGTGACTGCAGCCATTTGTAACCTGCATCCGTGACCTGCAATGACTTTTGCAACATTTGGCTGAAAGAATGCTTCAAAGCGCATTACTTAATATTAACTTACTGGCATTTCCTATCATTTTTTAAAAATAACCTGAGCTTTATACAAAAGCATATTACACTACATAAGACTGTGTAAGTGTAAATAGAGAAATGTTGAGAGAGAGAGAGAGAAAGAATATGTCTTTGTGCAAGAGAGAGAGAGAGAGAGAGAGAGAGAGAGAGAGAGAGAGAGAGAGAGAGAGAGAGAGAGAGAGAGAGAGAGAGAGAGAGAGAGAGAGAGAGAGAGAGAGAGAGAGAGAGAGAGAGAGAGAGAGAGAGAGAGAGAGAGAGAGAGAGAGAGAGAGCAGAGACAGAGAGAGAGAGAGAGAGAGAATGTGTCTGGGGGAGAAAGAGAGAAAGAGAGAGAGAGAGATAGAGAGAGAGAATAAGAGAGAGGGAGAGAGAGAGAGAGTGAGGGAGGGAGAGAGAGAGAGAGAGAGAGAGAGAGAGAGAGAGAGAGAGAGAGAGAGAGAGAGAGAGAGAGGAGAGAGAGAGAGAGAGAGAGAGAGAGAGAGAGAGAGAGAGAGAGAGAGAGAGAGAGAGAGAGAGAGAGAGAAAGGAAGAGAAAGAGAGAGGGGGGAAGAGAGAAGAAGAAAGAGAGAGAGAGAGAGAGAGAAGGAAGAGAAGAGAGAGGGGGAGAGAGAGAAAGAAGAAGAGAGAGAGAGAGAGATAGAGAGAGAGAGAGAGAGAGAGAGAGAGAGAGAGAGAGAGAGAGAGAGAGAGAGGAGAGAGAGAAGAGAGAGAGAGAGAGAGAGAGAGAGAGGGGGGGGGAGAGAGAGAGAGAGAGAGAGAGAGAGAGAGAGAGAGAGAGAGAGAGAGATGAATGGCGATATAAAACACACATGCCAGTTTAATCCATATAAACGCAGGAATGAATGTCATGAATAAGTCCTGCAAAAATATTGTGAAAATAAATTATCTAATTAAGGGGCATTCAGGCCTTTTTGTTAGTTTGTTTGTTTATTAGTCGACCACTTTAGCATAGTCTAAAGAGACTAAATGCTATGGCCCACCTGCCATGCTTATTAATTTTCTTCAGAACAAAGTACAGTCCAATTAAAATTGCAAATAACACAGTATGAAAAGTCCCCTAATCTAGCTGGCGGTGAAAAAAAAAAAAAAATAACAAAAAAAGTATAGAGCATTTATGACCTTTTTTGTAAGTACGTCTGTGAGTGTGGTTATTGAGTATGACTTATAGTGCTATTTTAGAAAGTGTCTGTGAGTGGGTTTGTCGAGTGTGTCTGTGAGATCTTATCAGCGAGACTGTTTATGTCTGTGACCGCCTCTGTTTTTGTGAGCGTTTGTCGAGTATTTTTGTGAGAACCTGCCTGAGAGCGTTTGTTAGTGTGCGAGCTGTGAGGCTTTCCGGACCAGCGCCTGAGCAACAGGTATATTGCAGTGGCGCCGGAAATATTGCCTTTCCACTTTGAGAAGAAGTTGCAACAAGGAACGCGCGCCGGCGTAGCTTGCATCGTTAACACGGGGGACCCGCCCATCACCTTCACTTGGCAGAAGGACGGGCGTGATATCAAGGGCTCTGAGGACATCTCCACGTCCAAAATGGGCGATTACAGCAACGCTCTATTGATCAACAACCTCACAGCCCAGCACAGCGGCGTGTACACCTGCACAGCCGCGAACAGCTGGGCGAAGGCTACCCACTCGGCCTCTCTCGACGTTACCGGTACGCCCACACAGCGCTAGGAGCTTCAGCATGGGCGTGGTCTTGACACTTCTTTACTTATTTACAGAATCCTTTTACCTTACTTTTTTTTACTTTTTTACTATTGTGTTTTTTCCAGGATTGGATCTCTGTGTTTACGTTTGTGACGTGGTTTTCATTTAGCTTTCTTGCCCCGTGAGGCACCCTGACTTACCGCGACTTTACCTCCCGATGCTTACGTCACCTTGCCCGATTCTGTCCCTTCACAGACTCTTGACTAACACACACGCACACACCCGCCTATTTCTGTAAACACGCATACACCTACTCATGTATATGGATACTTACACACACATCTCCTTCTATTTTCTGTCTCGTTTGCCTTCTGAACACGCCCGACGGATGCCCAGCTCGTCAGAGATCCCGTCGAGACCCGTCTCCTGAGAGCTGGGCAGTCGCAGGGCAAGGGCACCCTTAGAATGCACCCTAAGGCCAACTCATAAGAAAACCTTCTTCTTCTTCTTCTTCTTCTTCTCTTCCTCTATTCTTCCTCCTCCCCCATCCACTCTTCCAGAAAGGATGAGAAACAACCCCAATTATATCAGAAGGGAGAATAGAAAAGAAACTTGACCCTTTTTTCTCTTTGCTTCTGGTGAGAATGAGTGTGTGTGTTACAGTGCCACCCCGGCTGGCGCCCATGGTTTTCCCCGCGGGTACCCGGGCAGGGATGCGCGCGCAGGCCACGTGCTTGGTGCAGGAGGGCGACCAGCCCGTGTCGCTCTCCTGGACAAAGGATGGCCAGCCCATCGACCCTCAGCTTGACGTCCGCTTCTCGCAACTGGATGTCTTCACCTCCATCATAGTGATCGAGCGGGCCACGGCGGCCCACTCCGGCAACTACACCTGTGCGGCCACGAACCCCGCCCGCACCGCCACGACGACCGGCCCCCTGACCGTCAGCGGTAGGGCGCGCAAGTCTCACACGATTTCATTAGGGGACCATTTGTCAAAGAGAAATTAACAGGGAAGGGAGTACGGTTAAGTGGAGGAAGAGCTTTCAGGGTGTTTCATGAATATCTATAAGCAGGTGCTAATATGTTTACAGAGAGAGAAAGAATAGAGGGCGCCTTTAGGTAAGTTCAGACAAGAGACGGACGGCAATCAGACCTTTCGACTTCCACACTGACGATTCAATTACCCACACTTGGTATGTGTCGTGAGGACGTGGTCGAATCGCATTCATTCTAAATATTTCAAAAAAAAGAATCATACTTAATATACCAAACTATATATATACCAAAAGTACCACATCCTCACCCCCAACACCATAGTCCCACTGTGCACGTGCTCTTAACAAGCAGTTCGTTACCAACAACCATTCGCTGTTTATGCTTCGGACGACCACCTTTGACCTGGACTCGAACCGACCAACAAGACTCGTGTGTATCATGCGTGAGGTATCTTCTCTGGTACTTTCTCTTTTGACACAAGAAATACCACTCAAAACAACTTGCAATGGAGAATTATGATATTCTTGCTGTATAGAGTACCTTTTGTGTTTAGAGCTTGGTATAAAAACTTACATATATTTAGCACAAAAGTACAAAAAAATAGTAGTATAAAGAGATTTTGTTTTTGGCATAGTGTGTTGATAGATGATATACATGCATTCATAAGGACAGTGGTGTAGTTTTCCATTTTGTTTTTTGTAGACAGAACTGCTAGTCTGACAAGAGTGATGTAAATATGAATAAACATCAACCTTTGTTTACAAAATTTTGTGCATTTTGTTAACCATGATATATCATGTGACATATCGTGTTCCATATATATAATTCTATTCTCTTTCTCTTTATAACCATGGCTTTAAACTGACATTTCTCGTTGCCTTGCTCTGACCCTGTGCGCCCTGCAGTGCCCCCAGCCTGGGTAGTAGAGCCTTCGAGTGCCAACGTGGCCCTCGGCGGAACTGTGGCCCTCCACTGCCTGGCCAAAGGCTTCCCTAATCCCACTGTCGTCTGGAGAAAGGAAACGGGTAAGTTGTTAAAGGAATTATGCTAGTCTGTGCTTTTATCTAAGTGAGGCGGATTATTGAAGAGATGAGATTATCTGTTAAGATGTTTTATCATTTATATTCGGTTGTTTTTGGTGAGCTGTATTTCATCTTGTATTCCCATTTTTGGAATCTGTTGTTCCTAATCGCAAACCGTTCGTCTTTCAGTTAAGATTTTCACACTTATTCTTGTTTTCTGTTCCATTTCCTGTTTTAGCCGCACTTTTGTCTCCCATCGTTCCTTGTCGCTCTTTCTGGAACATTCATGTGATTCTGTGACGAAAGTTGATCCCAGATCAAAATGGACCTGGTTATGAGGATACGTTTTTTTTTAATCTATTTAAGCCTCTGCTAATGCAATTGTATTAATTATCAACCCAGTGGAATTGATTAATTAGTGGTATATAATATAAATGATGGCGACAGAGCTTATATGAATTACTAGTCAATTAATAAAATGTTTTTGTTTCTATTCTTGAAATTGAATTTAAAATATACAAGAATCAGCAATAATATACATATCGATCGACGGACAGATAGAACAGATAAGTTGAAATACGAAATAGGCATTCTTTAGAAAAAAAAGAAAAAAAAAACTAGCGTCTGTTATCCCCTGTTTAAGAGGAACGAAAATAAGTTCGTTGTCCCCACAATCTTCGTCACGTTTGCTGTTGTTATGGTTGTCGATGAAATGGAAATTTATTTAAAGTTATTTTGGTTCATCGTGAGCTGATGCTGTTGACAGGCATGGCGCTGGAAACTACCAGCGCCAAAAAATTGTATTAGCTTGTGTCTGCACATTCTTTTGATGCTTATTTCTCATCAAGATTAGTTTCTTGTGTGTTTAGACTCAGTGATGCTATAAAGGGAAGGTTTAGTCCACAAGCGCACATTCAGATAAGACATAAAAACACGCACAACCAGACAAAAGTCAAGGAATCATGTTTAGGACTCTTAATAAATCTCGAAATGTATAGGTCATTCGTTATCAAGTTAGATTCATGGTATATAAGAATCCGTGTTCTTACTATTAATGCTTAAGTTTCTGTTAAGTATGCGAAAACAAAGTAACTTTGATTAGCAGATGAGTAAACCATTAGAAATTAATTAATCATTGCGAGAGCTTTAAGAATTATACAGGATATTAAAAGAGTCTATTGTCCTACGAAGCTTCATTTCATTGACAGTTCTGTCGACATTGCCGCTGGATAATATAAACTTTGATGTATAAAAGAAACGAGAGAAAAAAAAAAAGATTCTCAATTTCAATTTTCAGATTCCATTACACAGGCTACAACACGGATATTTTGGTCCATGGTCTATTACAATTGCCTCGAAACATTACTTTGGTCTGCCCTGGTCTGCGTTAGCTTTTCGCATTCGTATTTGGAAACTTGTCTATTATTTTATAACTTGTAATTTCCATCTGTTGGTTCTTTCCTTAATGGCCCATTCCTGGAGTATATTTTTTTGGTTCCTTGTCGTTTTTATTTTCTAAGTTTTTTTTTATTATTTTATGTAAGAAATACATTACGCTAAAGATGCAAAGTTGAGATGTTAAGTTTGAAAACGACTTGTGGCCTTGGAGATAAGAACGTTAACAGGGTTCTACACATAGTAATAGGCAGTATCTCTCCTTATCTTACGCACTAAAGGTCCATTTTACAAGGGAGTAAAATCTGTTATGAGCACGTAGGTTAACTCACCAGTTCATGTTATCATATATTCGTTTGTTTTCCCCTCTGCTGTATGTTCAGTTGAAAATTCAAAGGTTGCATATGCATACACTCGGAAAATGTTACCATGAGTTCGCTGTCACTGAGTGTATGTCTATAGTATTTAGTCAAAGTATCGGTCGTATTATTAAATATGTCCCTTACTCCCCCTTTTCCCCTCCTCTCCCCTTTCTTTATCCCCCTGTCTTCGCTCCTCTTTCCATTCCTCTCTCCCCATCCTCATTCCTTCCCCCTTTCCCATTATCCCCCCCTCTCCTTCATCCAACTTTCTGAGCGTTCCTCCTCCTCCTCGTCGTCCTCTCCCCTCCCGTCCCTCCCCCCTTCCCCTCCCCTTAATCCTCCCCCTCCATCCCCACTCCTGTCTTCCCCTTATCCCCCACTTTCCTTCACCCCATTTTCTGAGTGTTCTTCATCTTCTCCTCCTCCCTTCCCCCCCCTCCCTTCCCCCCTTCACCCCCTCGTCTTCGCCCCCCCCCCCCCAGTTTATTATTTATTTGATTTATGTACAGGTATTTGCTGTAAATTTGTTACCTCGTTATAGCTAAGGCTCTAGGAAGACATATAGACGCCAGATTAATTAAATCCAGGAAATCATTACAGTGAAATATGGTTGAAGTTGTATGTGTATATACGTGTATGTGCTTGATTGATTGAGTTACTTACCTGTGCGTGTGTGTCTGTGCTTATGTGTGTGTGATTGTGTGTGTTTGTTATTTCGTGTGGGTGTGTGTATGCTTGCGCGTGCGTGTATATGTGTTGGCGTATTGTATTGCGTCACGTATATGTATAAGTACCTGTCTTTGTGTATATGTGTACATATATCTAGCTATGTACGTGTACTCGCCTGCGCACGCGTAAGTGGATCGTGTGTTTCCAATATCATTCGGCCGATATATATTACTTGGCGTCGCGCGGCCGTTTCATGCAGCAATGGTCGTCGAAAACAGATTTTATAGCAGGTATATTCTGAAAGCTTGACAGGTTTGATCGCCGGGAGAGATGTTAGCCACTTGTAACTTTACAGCGCGCATTTCAAGCTATTGTGTTCTGCCCGGATATCGTATTTAAGTAAATATACCGGCCGTGACGTTGATTAGGAGATAATTTTCCGGCTTCCGTATCAAAGACCCAAAGCGATCAATGGGTCTGTCGTAATGGCTTTAAAAATGTTATAGTAATTCTGTTAGGTTCCATTTTATTCAGTGTTTAAACAGGCATTACAGCAACTACATGCTTAAAGCAAAATGATAATGCTATCAGTGCTTTTGGTATATTATTATAATCATCATGAGTTATCATTATCAGTGTTATTGCTATTATAATTATTACCATCATTCTCATCGTCACAATTAGTATTTTTTAGAATCCAGAGAGTCGATAGTAATAATCATAAAATGATAATGAAGATAATGGTGATAATGGTAATGATGATAATGACTAGTGCTAATGCACATTTTATCACATTATGATGATGATCATAATAATAATAACAACAACAGTTTATTAATGATAAAAATAGTAGTGGTACTAGTAATGATAATGATAATAATAATAATAACAATGATAATAATAATAAAAATAATAGCAACAATAATTATCATCATAGTGATATGATGATAATAGTAATAAAGATAACTATTATCATTGTTATTTATTTTTATTATTATCATCATTATCACTATTATTATCATTATCCTTGTAGTTGTTGTTGTTATCATTATTATTATTATTATCATATTATCATTATCATTATTATTATTATTATTATTATTATTATTATTATTAATGATATTATTACTATTATTGTTAGTATTATTATCATTATAATCATTATTATTATTATAGTAATGATAATAGCAATGATAATGATTATCATAATAGCATTGATGATAATAGTAATGATAATAATAATAATGATTAATGTAAATTATCATAATTGTCATTTCATTATTTGTCATTACTATTGTTATGGTTATTATTATTATTTTATATTATTATTATTGTTATCATTATTATCATCATTATTATTATTATTATTGTTATTATAATTACTATCATTATTATCATTATTGTTGTTATTATTATAATTATTGTTATTGTCATTATGAAGTTATTTGTTATAGATAATGATGATGATGATAATAATAATATTGATAGTGATAATAATGATAATAGTAATAATGATAATAAGGTAATGATTATAAGAAGAAGAATGATAACGATAACACCAATAATGATAATGCCAAAAATGACGATGGTAATGATGATAGTAACAGCAATGAACTAACAATTATGATAACAATCGTTATCACCATAATGATAATAATAAAAATAATCATACCCAGTTTGAATAAAGCACAGACCAAGGGAGGAAGATAACCTTTGATTTCCTTGATATTTGATAAAGCAAATCAAAGTAATAGATGACTGACATTGACAAAGGTGTGCCATAGAAGGGAAAACAGCTGAGGAATGAAGGAACCGATCCAGCAGGTCATAAAAAGGATTGAGGAAATCGATCTTGGAAAAGAAAACAAGATCTTAATATCCCTCAGGGTAGATAGAATGAAAGTCAAGAATTCAAAGGAGACGATAACAAAATCAATATTTTTTGCATCAGAGAAGATTTCCAGTCAAAAGGAAGTGGTGTAGATATAATCACTGCTATAAACTCATGATCTATCCAACGCCCTCTGGATCAGAAAAGACAAAGGATTCAAAGAAGGCAAAAGGAAAAGACTTCAAGAAATCGCTCTCCGCAGACTTCTATCCACAGGCTATAAATGTTGGAAGAATTTTGTTTTAGGATTGAGTGTTAAGGTAAGGATAGAGTGTTTGAAAAATGTGGTGACAGTAGGGAGAAAATATATATATGCTGAGGATAATGGAAAAGTTAAAACTGTTTAGGTAAGTGTTTATCAAGGAACGGGGAAATTTTGACCTACCGAAAGAGAGAAAAACAAGTATTTGTATCAACATTTTATCAACAAAACAGAAGGAGGAAGCAAAAAATATAGTAGGATAAAGAAAAAAAACAAAAAAAAAACGAGCCCATGCCCTTGCCCCGCGAAATATAAGACAACCTCTAAATTCAGAAGTTGTATGAACACAATGCAGATTATGCGAACATGCTCATGTTATGCCCGATTGCATGGTATTGGCACAAATTCCTTGTTTAAAAAATCGAGACACGACAAGGCGACAAAATACAAGTACATAAGTTATTCTGGAAATTGGTATGGTCATTTAAGCCAGAATGTTTTGTTAAAAATGAACGAGTCAGTGTCTTGTGGAGTGCCTGAGATTCCAGACCCAACTTTATCTCGAAATTAAACATCAGTCAGTAAATTGATATGAAAATTGACAAATAAAAATCATCCACATTTTGAAAGAGAACTAAAAAAAAAATCAACGAACACATGATTCCTGTTATCACAGACTTAATCAAATCAATACCACAAATTTAGATAACATACGAAAAGCTTGTCTCGTTGGAAGACTGAAAATCCCCCAGAAGATAATAATGCAGCCTGCATCGTAGCTCCATCAGGCCACATAGTTGACGGAACCTCGCAACTTCATGGCGTAACACCTGAACGAACTTCGATGTTGCGCGGCGGGGAGTGTGTGGACGCGAACCAAAAAGACTATAGTTACTATTACTATTATCATTATTATTATTGTTCTTATCGTTATAATTATCACTATCTTATTATCATTATAATTATTATTATCATTATTATTACCATTATTATTATTATTATCATTATTATTATCCTTATTATTATCATTATTATAATTACTATTATTATTATTATTATCATCATCATTATTATTACGATTGCTATCAATATTACTCTTATTATCATCATCGTTATAATTATTACTTCCACTATCTTTATCAATATTAATAATATTATCACCATATTAATATTATATCATAAGTAACTTCTCTTAATGAGGGATATTAATGACCTGTTATTAGATGTATATGATTTTTTTGCCTTGTAGTTCGTCCACAATGAGAACGTCTATTTAAAAAATGTGAAATCTGTTACATGATGCTTTATATATATGTCTAAAAGTGTGCTAATGTGAATGTATGTGTGTATATCCGTGTGTATGGATATCTATAAGATTATGCATGTATCTTTTTATCTATATATCTCTGTACATTTATCCATCTCTGTTTATCAATCTGTTTATCAATGTATGTCTGTGTTTATCTATATACGGATTCTGTTTTATGTACAGATACTTATTATACGGAGAGAGAGAAAAATAACAAGACCACCAATCCGAAAGATAGACAGAAATAAAAGCCATAAAGCTATAAAACTGAACAAAATACAATTAACAAATCAACGTGACGAGGTTTAGTCACAAATTCGCAATTTCCACGCCACGAAACGCGCCTCTTTCTGTCGCACAACACGGCCTCGTATGTTGCGCTGTTGCTCGATAGACCTTGCCGGTGTATCTGTGCATGTGTATCTGTGTGTGTTTGTTCGTATGTCTGTTCAGGGATTTAGGATACAAGAGGGCCTAATAGAAGATCTGGGGATTTGTATTTCCTGTTGCTAAAGTGATAATAATTATAACAATGATATTAGTGGTAATAATCCAAATGATAATGATAATGATAATAATAATAATAATAGTAATGATAATCATGGTAATAACAATAATAATAACAACAGTTACAATGATAATAGTGATGGTAATGATAACGACAAAAATAAGGATGGTAATATGATCACCCACCTCAGTTTCTTGTAAGACAGGGTGGCTAAAATATTTGAACTGATTTGACAATTATTTTCGTTACACAAGCATTTGTGCATGTTATCTTATTAATGTTGGCTTTATTACCACTACAAATTAATACCAATACAGTAATTTCCGTATAAATTATATCCTCAGGATAACTATCAGCCACACATACATACACACATATTTTCATATGTAAATATAAAAATATATACATACATACATACATATATATATACATATATATATAAATATGTATATATATATATACATATATTTACATAAATATATATAATATATTTATGTATTATATTTATATATATATATTTTTTTCTATATGTGTATGTAAATATGAATATATATACATATATATATAAATATATATCATACATGTGTGTGTGTGTGTGTGTGTGTGTGTGTGTGTGTGTGTGTGTGTTTGTGTGTGTGTGTCTATATATATATATATATATATATATATATATATATATATATATATATATATGTATGTATGTGTATATATATATATATATATATATATATATATATATATATATATATATATATGCATATGTGTATATATATATATATATATATATATATATTTACACATATATATACATACATATGTGTGTTTGTGTGTGTGTGTGTATGTGTGTGTTTGTGTGTGTGTGTGTGTGTGTGTATGTTTATGTGTGCACACGGGTATATGTGAGCACACGGGTTTATGTCTCCTTACACTCAGTCAATCAGGTATGCCCTCGATTCTGCGTTTCTTTGGCATAGACCAATCATATGCTTCGCTAGAGTTTTTCTTTATCTTCAATGGCAAACCACTGAGTATTATGCTTCGTTATACCTTGATGATGCAGAGTATTGGCATCACCTGGTCGCCAACGTCACGTGATTCGGCACCAAAAGAAGAAGCGGCCTCTACCGCCTCAGTTCTTAAATAAAGGCGAATTTTAACATTATCTATTTTTTCTTTGAGATCAAATTATTTCCAGTCGTAAACAACAACGAACAATTGTATTTGTTTTTTGCATAACCGGAAGAATTCAGACAGCGCTTAATCGGAGGAAACGTTTACACTGTAACTTAGTATACCGGAAATTTAATAATCTCCGTTGCAAGCTGCAATAATCGTGATTTAATCCTTGCAACACTGCAGTATTTCTCATAATTACTCATATACTATCATTGTTATTGGTGTTATCATTATTGTTTCATGTAGTTATTAGCACAATTATGATAATTTTCTTCAGCCTCAGAATAGGTATCATTATCATATTAATAATAACATTTTGTTTTTATCATTATTGTCATTACTAGCAGTAGTAGTACTAGTACTATTACTACTACTACACTTGGTAGTAGTAGTAATAGTAATAGTATGATTCCTATCATTACGATTGTTATTGTCATTACTATATTTGTTATCACATTTATCTTTGCTCTTATCACTATTGTAAGATTTTTCATAATGATTTTAATGTCAGCATAATTCTTACTTTA
>NC_061832.1:6801160-6803660 GCF_019202785.1 Penaeus chinensis
ATTGTACATGAATCTATATTATGTTACTATTACTACTGTCTGCATTTATAAAAATGGAGGGTGAGTAAGTTAAAGAAATAACTTGATTGTTGTTGTTTTTATTATTGTTATTATTATTATTATTATCATTATCTGTCTCTTTCTCTTTCTCTTCTTTTCTTCTTCTTCCTCTTTCCGAAAAATGTGTTTTTTCTCACTCACTTCTTTGGCAATTTCACTCGATAAACTCCAAGTTTAATGGCATTCCTGTTTCTCTTTATTTATGAAATTCAAGAAAGAAAAACGACACGTTAATATTAGTTCAACAAATAACAAATGAACAGCCTTATCGAACCGATTCCCACCTGCCAACAGAACCGCCGTGGTTCGCCGTCAGGAGCCAGCGCCAACAGGTGGTCGTGGGTGCTACGGCGACGCTCACCTGCGAAGCCCATGGCGACATCCCACTCAAGCTAGTGTGGACGAGGGACGGCGCACCCCTGCCCGCGCTGCCAAGGTGAGGCGGGACTCCTGTCAAGGTTGATGAATTCGGACAAAGAATAAAAATGTTGTCTCTTTTTAATCTTGGTTTGTTTTCTTATAGGTCATATTATTACAGAATATGACAGTCGACTGTATTACGGCACATTACCATAGCAACATATATAACCGAAGGAGCTTTACCTTTTCCCTGCGTCTGCATTTCAGCGAATCCCAAAATACACAGTAACTTGTGCACATTGAAGAAATGAAAATGCCACAGTTTAGTACTCCGAATGTTATTACATTTCCTATATTCCGTGGCTGTGTTTTCAGTTTGACAATTTGACACTATTACAGGTATGAGTTGTCAGAGCGGGAGGTTGATACAGGTCAGGTCACCGAGCTGGTGTTGAGGTCAACTCACGTAGGAGATTCCGGAACATACGTTTGTACTGCTACGAACACACATGGGTCTCTCACTGCCGACTTCCATCTCCTCGTGCAAGGTATTTCATCGACGGGGGGCACATGTGGTTAAGATCTTAGTGAATTAAACAGTTACCGTTGCAGTAGTGAACAAAATGGATATAGTTATGAATGTACAACTTTTCTTTCGTTTTAAATTAGACCAAAGGTAAGAGAGGATAAGTTATTTCAAAGGACGCATTTATATTTAGCCTCATATTGGTCCACATTAATCTTCTTAGTTATAATACTAAATTCCATATGGCTAAGGGTGTTAAAACTATTATCTTTAAATACAGGCGTATCTCCATTGATTCATTAAAATTATTTGTATACTCGAGTAATTACCCCAACGAAAATAGGTCGCAATTAGGTAATTAGTCATAAGATATAACCACCACCAACAACTGATGCATCCAAAACTAACTACAACGTCTTTCTGCTTTCCTTCTTCTCGCATTCTCTTCTCTTCCGTCCCCGCTCCTTCTGTAGATGTCCCAGGGCCCCCGTCAGGAGTGGGCGTGGAGGAGGAAGGATCTCGTCACCTGACCCTCACCTGGACGCCCCCTGAGGACTCCAATGCACCCATATCCGCCTACATCGTCACCTTCACGTCCCACGATAGCCAGCCCTCGCAAGGTTGGGAGAGAGGGCGGATGTGTGTATGTGAGAAAGTGGGAGAGGGAGAGAGAGGCAGAGGGAGGGGGAGGGAGAGAGAGAGAGAGAGAGAGAGAGAGAGAGAAAGAGAGAGAGAGAGAGAGAGAGAGAAGAGAGAGAGAGAGAGAGAGAGAGAGAGAGAGAGAGAGAGAGAGAGAGAGAGAGAGAGAGAGAGGGAGAGAGGGAGGAAGATAAATGAGAGAGGTCAAGAGTGAAGGAGGGTAAGAAAAGGAGAGATGGGAAAGTTTGCGTAAATGTGCGTATTTATATGTGAGAAGATTTTTGTTTATTTATGTATTGACATAGGAGAGCATCCGAAAGTTTGTTTGTTTTCTTGTGTCTCTAGTGACAAAAGCATAGTTTTAAAAAATCATGCTGTAAATCGTTATCCACACATCACACGCGAACAAATCAACCATGAAATCAAGAAAACAAAACAAATAAATCCACATCTCCAAATAAACAATCCTTCCCCCCAGAGGGCTTGTTCGGTGCCCCCCGCGAAGTGACCGTAGAGGGCGACCAGAGACGCGTCCGAATCGAAGGTCTCCTGCCCGCTACGATGTACGTGTTCACGGTTGTGGCGGAGAACCGAGTTGGACGGAGCCAGCAGTCTTCGCCACTCAGGGTCAAGACGCAGGAAGAGGCTCCGTCAGGTCACCCGCAGAATGTCAGGGTAAGTCAAAGGGCCTTCTTGATATTTAAAAAATAGCCTAATATGCATTTATATTCTGATATAGAATGTGGGATAAATCATATTCCTCTCTGGAATTATAACAGAAAAATACAGACACATATGAGTGTACGTATAAAGATATGCACACGTATCCGAATACGGACACACCACGCACGTAAATACTAACACATACAAATGAAAATGAAAATGGATGGAGTTGATTGTAAATCTGTACTTTAT
>NC_061832.1:6813660-6826160 GCF_019202785.1 Penaeus chinensis
AGAAAGCTATAACCCCGCCCCCTTTCAGGCATGGGCGTGAGCGCAGGGGGAGGCGTGTGGGGGGGATCCGCCCCCACCTCCCCCGTGTGGCGCGACCCCCGAGTGCTGGTCCCCGCCGCCGTGTCCGCCCTGGCGCTGCTGCTCACCGTCACCACCGTCTGCGTCTGCCTCAGGAGACGTAAGAGATGCCTGGCGGGGGATAAGAATGTGTGGATAGATAGACGAAGCACATAGGCTTGTAGAGATGGTTTGAACATTAATAGAAATGAAGAAAGTTGGGGTTATAAAGTGGATGGGTGGGTTTGGTTGGATGAAATGAGGATAATGTAAAAGGCGCTTGTGATGTTATAAAATAATGGGTTTTGGGTGGGTAATGTCATTCGGATAAATGGGTGTGATTTGGCCTTTAAGAAAAGGAATTCAAAACCATGAATATTTGCCTAATCGCAGGATTTAATGTAGATTTGTTTTCTATTTAGGTGTTCACGTTTTTTATGCAAAAATAGTTGCTTTCCCATTGAAGAGTTATAAAGAGTTTTTTTTATTTTTTATTTAAGGGTAATAAATAATAGGTATTTTTCCTCATCTGTCGAATTCTCTGCCACAGGTCCTACCAATACCCCGCGCCAGAAGGAGGTTCCTGAAGGCGTCACTTCGTCAGGAGAGGAGAAGACGGCCATGCAGGCGAGGGAGGACGTGTACACCACCGTCAGGAGGCCGCCCCCCGCCCCCCCGCAGTCCACGCCTGAACTCAGAGACCATAACGGTAAGTGATGGCGCCCTGAGTGGTGACGTCATTTGCAAGAATATGTCCTTGGTGAAACGTCATTGTGAAACCCGTGTTTTTGGTGATGACGTCATTGTGAAACGTGTGTCATGAGGGATGACGTCATTGCGAATTGTGTCCTAATTGATGTAATTCTGTTGCCAAAACGATAACGTCACTGTGACCTGGTGATGACTTCATGGCCCCTAGCCTGGTTAATGAAAGTAAGATTTTGTTTTTTTAATGTGTCCTAATGAAACTTTCTTTCAAATTTATAAGGATGTTGTGCTTATGTATGTGAGAGAAAAGGTGTGTGTGTGTGTGTGTGTGTGTGTGAAATTGATGTATGTAAGTCATGTATTTATATCCATGTATACTTACAGACATATACATGTTTGCGTATATTTGTATAAAGATAAACACGTATTAATAAAGTCATAACCACATTTATATACACCCTTGCTTCACCATCAAGCTACATTGGGGAAGAACGTAACTTAGGTGAAATAATCCCTCCAAATCCATAGGTTAATTTCCACAACATAATCCCACATGAAGAAGAGTAAAGACTTGAGCCCCTTTATAGTCAGCTAGCAACCCCCAAGGACGAGTTGACTCCATCTTGATAAGGAGACTTCAGCCCACTTACCCCCCCTTAGCTCTCGCCCTCAGAGGACACCTTCCGCCCCCCCCCCCGCCTGGCCTCCAAGTAACCCCTATAACCACTACACAGGCGAGTACAGTGAGGAAGACATCTACCCGTACGCCACAGCCACGTTCCAGCTGGGCGGAGGCAGTCCCCCGCCGCCCGCGCCGCCCTCGCCGCCCACGCACTCGCGCCCGCACTCCCGGGGACAGAACGGCTTCACGGCCCTGGTCTACCAAGCGCCGTCGCTGCATGACGTGGACTCGCCCAACTTAGTAAGTCGGTCGTTGACGCCCCTGTCCCTCTCCTTTGCAGAGAAAAGAGTACGGGTGGGCGCCCACGCCATTAAGCGGGTGGCCACGGCGCTCATCACGGAGTCGCTCGGGGCTGAGCCCTCGGCGGAGTCCGGTCCCCCCGAGGGACGCAGCCACGAGGCCTCGGAGCGTGCCAGCCCCGGGGACAGCCAGGTATTCACTGCCGACCATCCGAGCGGAGAGCGTGCTGGGGAAAGCTCTTACTCAGCCTCCATGGCGGGAAATCTCTCTCGAAGATCACCGGAGTGGCCAGGGCTCAATCGCCGTCTCTGAGATTGCAAGGCTGACGCTAAACCGCTCGGGTTCCGACCGAGACCAATGTGCAAAGCAGAATCATGTTAAAGTAGCAATGTCAATGGGAAACTGACAGTTTTTCACTATGTACAGCGTCGAAGCGTGGACCTTTTTATTCAGGCTTAATGTAGTTGGGACGCTTGTTCTTATTCTGTTCAAAGGCAGCAGTCCGTGGTTTTCATACACTACGAACTTCACACTTCATTGCCGTCTGACCGATAGACTCGCATGGCGCTTCTCCTCCTCACAAAACGCCATCATGACTCCCTTTCAGATTCCATGCGATAATTCCAACTTGTCTCGATCATTGGGAAATCTGACCTCAAAGACTTGAAGTAAAATCACAGAACAAACAAAGATGGTTTTCTCGTGTGACGTCACTTGTGCACCAGAACGAGCGAGTGTGCCGTGCTCACTTGGGTGACGTCACTGTCGTCCCGTTCCCTCCTCCACCCTGCGGCACATACCTGGCCCCTTGCTGTCCCTGTTCGTTCGGCCCTGGCACGTGTACCCTTTTTAACCCTTTTATCTCCTGTGACCCTAGCATTTGACTTAGACCTTATCCGTTACTTATCTGTTTGGTCATAGCACTTTTACCTTATCAATGGATCTTATCAGTGGCTAAATAGCTTATTGGTCACCCTCGCATATACAGCTGACATTCTCTTTACACTCTGCTCACGTGTTATATCAGGTAGTTGTTTTATCTTTACGTGTTAGATTAAAGTCTCGAGCAAAGACATTTTTCTTCAGATTTTTTTTCTCTCCGTGTATTAGAAGGCTTTAGATACAGTACGTGCTAGTGTAAACATTTTCGCTACTTACCTCTCCATCTCAAATCACGATATATTGCTTTTTCTCCCTCCTGTGCTATAGATTCTTATCAAAATCTTAATGTCTTCGTATCAAAGTGTTTCTGGATGTCTGTTTCCAAATATGTACACAAAAGATTAATGTTCTGATTGGCACTTTTCAGACAACGAAACCAATGCATCATCATAGAAAAAAAAACAAAAAAACTTTCAAACACATTTTAGTGTCATGGCTTCCTCTCTTCTCTTTTTCTCTATCTGTCTGTTTATTCATCTCTTATTTATCTGTATATTTGTTTATCTCTGTCTATCTGTCGATCTATCTGTTTATATTTCTATCTATCCACATACTGATGATCTGTCCATATATCTATCTGTCTCTCTACAAAAGTAATCTATCTATCCACCTTCTCTCTCTCTCTCTCATCCAAATCCACATCCCTCTCTCGCCTCTCCTCTCTCCCTCTTACCCCCCTCCTTCTTTTCCCTCCTCCTTCTTCTTCCTCCTCCTCCTCCTCTTCGCTCTCCCGTCTCCCCCTCCTCTCTTTCTCTTTCCCTCTATCTCTCTCCCTCTTTCTCTCATCTCACCCCTCTAAACTCTCTCCCTTCTCCTCTCTCTCACTCTTTCTCTCCCCCTCTCTCATCTATCTAAAACTCTACTCTCCTCTCTCTCTCTCTCCTCTTCAAACTCCTCTTCTCTCTCTATCCCTCCTCCTCTCTCCCCTCTATCTCTCTTTCACCCTCTTCCCCCCTCTCTCTCCCCTCCTCTCACTCACCCCCCTCTCCCTCTCTCCTCTCCTCAACCCCTCTTCTCCCTTCCTCCCTCCTCCCCATCCCCTCCCCTCTCTCCTCTCTCCCTCCTCTCATCTCTCCTCTCCTTCCCCTATCTCCATCTCTATCTCACTTTCCCCCCTCCTCTCCCTTTCCCTCTCTCTCTCTCTCCTCCTCTCTTCCCCCTCATCTCCCCCTCCCTTTCCCTCTCTCCTCTCACTTTTCCCCCCCCCTCATTCCGCCTAAAACCCCCTCCCCTCCCTTCCTTTTCCCTTTGCCTTCCCTTCCTTCCCCCCTCCTTTCGCCCTCCCCATTTTCGCTTCCCTTCTCCTTTCCCCCCCTCCCCCCTTTTCCTTCCCCCTCCCTCCTTCACCCTCCCTGCTCCCCCTCCCTCCTTCCCCCCTCCTTCCAAACCTCCCCCCCCTTCCGTCACCTCCCCCCCTCCCCAATCCCCCGTCACCCTCCCGCCCCCTTTCACCCCTCCCTCCTCCACCCTGCCCCCCTACCCCCCTTCCCTCACCCCCCCCTCCTTCACCCTCCCCCCCTTTACCCACCCCTCCTTCAACCCTCCCTACCACACCCACCCCATGCTCACCCTTCCTCCTTTACCCTCCCTCCTTCACCCTCCCTCCTTCACCCTCCCTCCTTCACCCCCCCTCCTTCACCCTCCCTCCCTCACCCTCACCTCCTCCTCACTTCCCCTCCTCACCCTCCCTCCCTCCCCCCCCCCTAACCCACCTCCCCTTTATTTTTCCCCTCCTCTTTACCCGCCTCCTCCCGCTCCCTCACCCTCCCCTTCACCCACCCTCCTTTTAACTTCCCACCCCTCCTCCTCAAAACCCCCCCTCCCTCAGACCCCCCCCCCTTCACCCTCCCCTCCTTCAAACCCTCCCTCCTCACCCTCCCTCCTTCAACCTCCCCCTTCACCCCCCCTTCTACCCACCCTCTCCATCACACCCTCCCCCCCTTCACCCTCCCTCCGTCCCCCCCTCCCCCTTCACCCCCCCTCCATCCCCTGCCCTCCTCCCTCCTCTCTCCCTTTCCCTCCCTTTCCCCCCCCCTCTTTACCCTCCCCCTTCACCGCCCCTCCTCACCCTTCTCTCCTACCCCCTCACCCTCCCTCCTTCACCCTCCCTCCTTCACCCCCCTTTCCCCTCCTCCCCTCCCCTTTCCCTTCCCCCCCCTCCCTCCTTTACCCCCCCCTCCCTCACCTCCCTCCTTCACCCCTCCCCCTTTCCCCCTTCCCCCCCCTCCCTCCCTCATTATCCCTTTCCTACCTCCCTCCTCCCCTCCCCCTAGCTCCCTTTCCCCCCCGCCCCCCTTCCCTCCCACCCACCCCTTCCCCCCTTCCCAACCCTCCCTTCCCCATCCCCCCTCCCTTCCCCCCTTTACCCTCCTCCTTCACCCTCCCTCTCTCACCCCCTACCTCACCCTCCCTTTCCCCCCCCTCCTTCCCCCTCCCTCCCCCCCCCCCCCCCCCCCCCCCCCCCCCTCCCCCCCTTTCCCTCCCTTTCCCCCTCCCCTTCCCCTTCCCCCTCCCCCCCCCCCGCCTCCGGCAATCCTTCCCCCCCACTCCCCCCCCTCCCCCTCCCCCCAACCCCCCCCATTCCCCCTCCCCCCCTTTTCCCCCCCTCCTTTCCCCCCCCCCGCCCCCCTGGGGAATCCCGGCCCCAAACCCCCCCACCCCCTTTTTCCCCCTTGGTTCTCCCCCCCAACGAGGAAGGGAGTGTGTTCCCCCCGAGGCTTTCTTCCCAACCGGCCGCCAGGCCCCCAATGTTAGGACGCCACTAGGGTTTTTGGGCGCCTCAAAAGTCCCCCCACGGTGTCTCATCTTCATTCTTGGTGTCTTTTTTAACTCTCTTTTTTTTTTTTTTTTTTTTTTGTATTTGTTTGATTTTTTTTTTTTTTTTTTTAGGGGGGTTGTAGTTTTTTGTTTCGTTTTTTTGTTTTTTTAATTGTGTGAAGAGGGGGAGGAGGGTGTACGTGAGGGGGATGTCTATGTTTTTTTTTTTTTTTTTGGGGGGGGGAAGGTCGTTCTTGTCTGTTCTGCATCGTTTTTGTTTAGTTTTTTTTATTTTTGTTTTTCAATATTTAGTAGATGTCTGTTCTAGGATTCGTTTAGTCTAACCAGTAATGTTAAGAGCAATATTGAAATGGTCATACAAGTGATCGTTAAGTATGATTCACTCACCAAATTTATCGTTTTTATTTGAGCTTTTACTTAGATTTATTTGAATCTGCTAATCCTCTATTATATTTAGTCTGATTCTGCTAATTACCGTCTATTTCCATTTTGATTTTTGTTTAGTTGTTATAATGAATCACTGGTTTATTTTCTGGATCAGCCTAGTTTGCCTTCCTCCCCTATTTCTTTCTTTTTCTCCTTTCCTTCCATCTACATTTTACACTTAATTATCCGTTCTTTCTTTTCGTCTTTTTGAAATTCTGGTTCTCTCTCCGTATATATTCTTTCGTTACACTTTATAGCGTTATTTCGTTTAATTTCATTACGTCTATCATACTTGGCGTTTCTCTTTATAAGGGATCCACTTCCGTCCACATATACATTTATTTTCGTTCACCTTGTCTCATTTTTCTTCCCTTTAACATGTATTCCAAATGGCTTATCTTCGCTCTATTCTATCTTCTCATCCATCAATTCGCATTCGAAATCTGCACAATGTACACCGTATTTCTCTCCATCGTACTCAATATCCCTCTAAACGAGATATCACTGTATATCATTATGTCGTAAGCCAAGCATATTTGAACTTATCTTTACTTCCTTTTTATTCTTTTATTTAGCTCTTTATACTCCAGTTATTATTTTTTTCTTTTTTTCCGCAGTGACAGTGTAGCGTAGAATGACTCAAATTATTTCACTGGCTCTATCTTAAAGTCAAAATTTGATTAAAACCTACTTTCTGTAATTTGATAAACACCTTCAAATTTCTGCTTATTTTCTGTATCATAAGAACCTGTCTATAGGGGGAATGTAGCACAGCTCTTTACTTAGTATATTGCACCCTGGAAAGGCTGAATATTAAGGTTTTACGTATTACATATGATTTTATCGATCAGTCATTTACGCAACCATTAACAAACTAAGGATCTTTCACAAGTATGAAAACAATATAAACCCAAAATTAGCATACGAACATACTCCGAAACCTAAAATAAAATTTTACTTACAATAGATTCCAAAATTCGCATTTTTTTCATGAAGGCAGAACTAAAGAAATTTTTAATTTATCTAAAACCAAATAATTCAAGGATCATTCAACTTCTCGTTCTCCTAACAAATATATAAGACATTTTTTGTTTTTGTTGTTATTGTTATTATTACTGTTCCTTACACGTTCCTCTCACGCAGGATCGTTCTTCTCGCTCTCCTAGCAAATAGATAGAACGTTTTAATGCTGTTGTTGTTGTTGTCATTGTTGTTTCTTCGACGTTCCTCTCCCGCAGGATCATTCTACCACTCGCTCTCCTCCTCCCACAGGATCCCCCGCAATGTCAGGTTCCCCTAAGCTGCGACGCCCGCTTCCCCAGCACCTTCACCAGCACACACTACGACCAGCCCGACATCCAAGGTAATGAGGGAGGGAGGGAGGGAGGGACGGAGGGACGGAGGGAGGAAGGGAGGGAGGGAGGGATGGAGGAAGGGAGGGAGGGAGGGAGGAAGGGAGGGAGGAGGGACGGAGGGAGGGAGGAAGGGAGGGAGGGATGCTGGAAGGGAGAGAATCAGGGTAAGAAGGACGGAGGGAAGGATGGTGAAAGGGAGGGAAGTAGGAAGGGAGGGAGGGTAGGTGAGAAGGAGGGAGGGTAGGGGAAAAGGAGGGAGGGATGGTGGAAGGAAGGTAAAGAGGGAGGAAAGGAGGGAAGGAGGGAGGGAGGAGAAAAGAGAGAAGGAGAGAGGGAAGAAGGGAGGGAGGAGAAAGGGAGAATAGGACGGAAGGAGAAGAAAGGAAGGAGGGAAAGAGGATGAAAGGGAAGTAGGGACGGAGGGAAGGAGGAGAAATGATGGAAGGAGAGTGGTGAAGGATAGAGTGAGGGAAAAGGTGGAGAAAAGGGAAGGAGGGTGAGAAGGAGAGGGAGGGAGGGAGGGAAAATGGACGGAGGAAGATGGGACTTGGGTGGGGGAGGCGGAAGGAGAGAGGAAGAAAATTTTAGGGGACGGAGGGAAAGAGTTCGGAATAGAAAGAAAGAGGGAAGGAAGAGAGTTAGGAAAGAAAGGAAATGAAGAAGAAAAGGGAATGAAAAAGACACAGAGAGACACGATTTTATGTTATTACCATCTTCCCCTTTCTCCCCATCCAGGCAGTGATTGGGTCCCGCGCAACAGAGGAGTGATCAGCCCCCCCCCCCCCTTCGGTTTCCTCTCCGGCTCCCCAAGAAGACAACTTAAGACCTGAAAAATCTCCTTAGAAAACCAACACCATTGTGTCGTCGTCCTAACTTGTTTAAGAAAATGGAAAATAAACAAAGGAATCAAAAGATCATGTCTTTGTGTTGCGTGATATCTAATAATCTAACTTTTTTTTTAAATTTCTCATCTTGCTCTCACCACAATTAGAACGTTAAATGTCTTGTGATTCGTGAGACCTTGTCAAAATCCTGCTTAATAAAACCTTTACTCTCTTTCCCTCTTCTTTTTTTTTTTGTTTTCGTTCTTTTTATAATAGAAACTCGAAAATGGAATTAACCTTTTATCAACTTGATCAACTGGCATCCACCCTCATTCAAATCCATCGTTCCCTCACGCCAGACAGAACCTATTACACTGTACATGTACTTCTTGTTGCTGGGCTTCATCTTATACTTGTTCCCTTTTTTAAAGACTACCTTTCAGCGCATTATATCTTGCCTTTTTAAAGCTGGCATGATTGGTTCTAGTTTTATACATTTATTTGGTCAGGAAAAGCGTGACTATTTACGTTTTTTCTACTTTTCAAATGCTCTAGGATAGTGACTGTGCTTTGTAAGTTTTCTACTCGATAGATGTTGCAGACTAAGTATATATACATGTTGCGTCATATGTATAGTCATATATATTTTTTCTCCCTTTTTTTTTTTTTTGGAAACGGTGCCAATAATGAGTTTTTTAATACTCCGTAAAATGTGATGACGTTGATGACTTTTTTAAAAATTTGTGATGTGCCAACGTTTGCAGAAACAGCTGTGTCTGAACTGTGTGGCGTATAAGGTCATTTCATCTTCTTAATTCTTCTTCTGCTTCTTTTAAGATTTTACTACTTTCTGATGACCTCAAAAGTAATTTAGAATATTACATCTGTTCTAGATGTTATATATTAAATGTAATTCTTGTGTAGCATCATTTTGTGATAAACGTCAGCTTGTCTGTGTGTGTGTAGTGACATTGACGATTTTATGAATGTTATTGTCTGAAAAAAGAATGAATTAAGATTTTAAAATCTGAAAAGTTAAAGAAATATAAAGAAAACGACATATTTTTTTTCCTTTCTTTTGGCCTTTTCGTTCCTATAAACCTACGATGTAATAAGTGTGAAATAAATTACGATAATTTTGCTTGGTGACGAGAATATGGAGAAAGAGAGAAAGAAAAATGGGGACGCATCTCGTTGCGCTTTTGTCACGTGTTGTGGTTTTAGTGACGCAGGAAAATCTCTGAAATATAAGAAGAAACAATACGAGAATTTAATATCTAAAAAGGTGATTAATCTCTATGATGAGTTTCTGAAAAAAAAGAGTTGTGTTGATGCAAAAGAAGACGAGAAAATAAATGTAGATAAAGTATATAATTGTTACTGAAATGGATTGATTATTGAACGTTTTTTTTTAACGGCTGTGAATGTTTGCAGTGTTTTCCCTTCGCCAAAGTGTCAGAGACGGTTACGTTCTTATACTTCATTACTGTTGTATAGTTTATGACAGATTAGATATAACTATTTTACGGATATATTTGTAAATAAAAAAAAAAGATTTTATGTATATGCTTCTGTGTATATATCTGTGTATATATTTATGCATGTACGACTTTCTGGATGTGTATATGTGTATGTATATATATATATATATATATATATATATATATATATATATGTATATATATACATATATATATGTATGTATGTGTGTGTGTGTGTGTATATATGTATGTGTATATATGTGTGTATATATGTATATATATATATATATATATATATATATGTATATATAATAGATATATATACGTGTATATGTATGTGTGCATATATATGTATATATATATATATATATATATATATATATATATATATATATATATATATATACGTGTATACATATATATATGTATGTTTATATATGTTATATGTTATATGTCTACATATGTAAATGTATATATATAAACATACATATATATACATATATACATACATATAAATACATATATATATATATATATATATATATATATATATATATAGTGAGTTAGCACTGGTCCGTTCCAAGCCCTCTGCCCTTGTAAATAAGTTAATGTTCAATAAATGAATAAATACGTGAAAAAGTGTCCGTCTTCGCCCTGGCTTCCGGCGCCGCCTTGGGAAGGTGGCGTCGAGATCTCCGCTGGCTTGGCGAGGGTTTGGAATCAGCCAGGCACTCGGACCCCTTCTGGCCGATGACAGAGAACGCCGCTGGGTCAACTATTCCATTCTTTGTTCTCCCAGTAAATGCGCGCTCACACACACACACACACACACACACACACACACACACACACACACACACACACACACACATACACACACACACACACACACACACACACACACACACATACACACACACAACACACACACACACACACACACACACACACACACACACACACACACACACACACACACACACACACACATACATACACACACACACACACACACATACACACATACACACACACATACACACACACACACACACACACACACACACAAACACAAAACACGCACACATACAGTAATTTCTTCCATATATCCACATCCTGTATATATACCAGTATTTATATCTACATTCACTCTGTATAAACTTTTATGTGCATACCATATGCATAAATGCGAATGTATATGTGATATCTTTTAGACGAAAAAAATGTCGTACATGTTTCTAGTTGTCTTATTTTGTATAAAGCTTTGGAAAACGACCGTTCGTACTGGTTTCCTTCCTATGATCAATAAAATCTGCATCTAACTTGGTCTCTTAATTCCTCCAAAATATCGAAGACCTTAAGATACTTTATTCTGGTCTATATATAGAATGAAACTGTGTGATAGAAGGGGATAGCCGGTGACTGGATTCGCCGCCTCGGACAAGAAAATCACTGGAGTATTTCAAGATTTTACGGATAAAGTACTGCTGATATATCAATATAAGGCCGAGTACCGAGGAGATTAGTAGATCGAGCAAGCCAATGACTTTCACAAATACAAATAAAGAAAAAAAAGAAATAATATACATATATATGTGTGTGTGTGTGTGTGTGTGTGTCTTCTTTCCTTCTTTCTTTCGTTTCTTTTCTTTTCTCTTAAGCTTCCGGTGGTACTGTTGGCGTTGAACCGTTTTATCGTAGTTTTGGCTTCTCGCACTTATAATTTTCTGGCAAGGGTATGGCAAGGAGGCCGGCGGAAGGAAGGGAAGTACTTACTCTATAGCACTATTCGGTGTATGATTGGCAAAGTCACATATCCTTCAAGTGTTCTTTATGAAGTCAATTTTCCCTTTAAGAGTAGATTCATTCTATTGTATAAGTTGTCATCACTAGAGTTTGGAAAATAATTGTTTTACATCTACTGCGAAATATGACTCGAGAATGTAAGCTTCCTATAAAGAAAAAATACAAGATAATCGTTATATTGTTTTCATGTTATCATCTAAGAAGGGAGAGTATCCCTCCTTGTCTATTTATCATGCTTCGAGCTAAAAATATCCATGAAATGTTGCCAGTTGCTCTCCAGATGGAACAGAAATGCTGTCCTGAATTCAGACCGACATTCAGACGGTAGCTCTTCAGGCCCTACCGTAGGTGATGTTTTTATTTCGTATTTTGAAGAAATTTGGCTAAAAGCCCTCTCACACGAGCACTTTTTCCGCCAGACTATTCTGCATATTAGACAGTTCTTATTGATAAATAGGAAGTGAAAGAAATCCGTGTAAACATAAATTATAATTACATTGATTTAAATTATTGTCATATGGGTGAGGGTATTAGTGTGACTCCTGGCACCCAAACTGTAAACATTCCCAGCGACAGTGAAAAAATAGCATGCTCTTTTGGTACTGTTTTGTGGATGAGGCTGCCTGGAAAGTTGTTAATAGTGTGAGACATTACCGTGCTTGCTGAATGTATAGGACTCTGCGGATGTCACCTTGTTTGTTTACACCAGTCTGCATGCAAAAAGTTAAAAGGGAAAATCCAAAGTGCTAGGCCTTTACCCACATTTCCTTAAAACACGACAAAGAAATATGAACTAGGGTTAACTGTATTGGGCTGAAATAGTTACACCACTTTGTACTAAAAATCAACAAAATTTCTATTGTCGCTTCATCCAAGAGGTTTCTAAACTGTCTCTTGTTCATATTACCTACTGCTGAATCATTTCTAGAAAAAGGAATCTGAAATTCAACGTATGAGATATTTAAATAGCCTAGCATCAAGGATACTTCGAAAATTGTCTGTGAAAGAAATTGTCTATTAGAAGTTGAACATTTTTATCTGGATCAAAGAATTTTGGGATAATACAAGTAACTGCAGAAAGAAGAGGTCTCATAGGACAGTTCTTCTTGTGAATTTTGGCCAAAGCATAATTACACCTTTTCTTGAACCAGAAACATACGATGAGGTATTCTGTCTGTGACGGTGCATTTTTTTCAGTAAG
>NC_061832.1:6836160-6876160 GCF_019202785.1 Penaeus chinensis
TCTCTCTCTCTCTGTCTCTCTCTCTCTCTCTCTCTCTCTCTCTGTCTCTCTCTCTCTCTGTCTCTCTCTCTCTCTGTCTCTCTCTCTCTCTCTCTCTCTCTCTGTCTCTCTCTCTCTCTCTCTCTCTCTCTCTCTGTCTCTCTCTCTCTCTCTCTCTCTCTGTCTCTCTCTCTCTCTCTCTCTCTGTCTCTCTCTCTCTCTCTCTCTCTCTCTGTCTCTCTCTCTCTCTCTCTGTCTCTCTCTCTCTCTCTCTCTCTCTCTCTCTCTCTCTGTCTCTCTCTCTCTCTCTCTCTCTCTCTCTGTCTCTCTCTCTCTCTCTCTCTGTCTCTCTCTCTCTCTCTCTCTCTCTCTCTCTCTCTCTCTCTCTCTCTCTCTCTCTCTCTCTCTCTCTCTCTCTCTCTCTCTCTCTCTCTCTCTCTCTCTCTCTCTCTCTCTCTCTTTGTGTTTGAATCACAAGCAAATATCATTCTTGATGATTATGTAATGGAAATTCCTAAAATCTTATCCTTTTTCAGTTTCCCTGCTCTTTCCGCAGGTTTCTAATGGAGGAGTTGGATAAACGTGGAGATAATTACAGAAGTTTGCCCTTGACCATTGCTATTGATGAAGAGGAAAAGTCCTTTGCACTGCCTCAGGTAAGGGTTTATGGTCACTCAACAGTGTGATTTAAAATACCTGTTGTGATAGAGCTGTGATATTGTGGAAATGAGAACTACTAGTTTGGTTATGTTATTTTGGGAGAAAAAAAACAAAGTCATGTTATTTCTCAGACTTCAAGCTTGCCTGCTCTTGGGAGACCAAGAAGTAACAGCACAGTATCCAGTGGGAAACGTCAGGTAGGCTTTATTGAATTGGTTTGTTGACTTCATCCTGCTTATTTTCGTAGATGTTGGCTCAGCTAATTAATTATCTTAAGGGGATCTACCTCTAGTTCCATCTTGAATGTGTTAATACGATTGCAATGGATATTGGTACTTGTGTATAGTGCTGTAGGAGATGGAGTGGTGCCTGACAGATGAAAATCAAACATTTGGTTCCGAATTTACGAAACAGAGTTAGGTCCAGCTAGATACCAATAGTCAATATCAAAACATGGCTACTTTCTCTATTTCAGTCACCTCACAGACCATGTCTCTTGAATTTGATATAAAAAAACCATTAATAATGTCTTTTACGAATTATGCCTATTTTTGTTCTTATTTTTTTCTTTTTGCCAACATTCAAGAGAAGCTTTACAAGTAGATTTTTTTTTTTTTTTAATCATTTTGCAGAACTTCATAAAAACTTTCCAGCATTAAATAAATCAATTTTATACAGCTAATAAAAAGCAAATCTCTCAACATCAAATTTTAGAAAAGTAGATTTCAAAATTTCCAAAGTTTTCAGTTTTCATTCAATTGTGAGCATATACTTTGTTTATTTTGTTCTTGTCTTTATTTAGAAAAGGTATGAATGAGAATGAATATCTTAACAGTGCAAGAGATGCATTTGACCAGCATCGATTATATATTCATTATGTATTTCTGATGGAGATATAGACAAATCAGGGTCAAATACATCCCTTGCACTGTGTAGAGATTCATTTTTATTCAAACCTTTCCACATTTGTCACAATAACCTTTTTTTCTTGTAGAGTTTTTATTGTTGTTGTTGAAGGAAGATATTTATGCCACATTTTTTTCACTGCTGCAACTCAACAAAGGGGAAAAGTAGTAACATGGCTTGCTATTGGAAACTTATAGGCAGAGTACCATATGTGTTCAAAGATTTTACCAGAAAGCACCAGCAAAATGTATTTTTTCTGTTTTGAATGTGTTTCAATGAACCACAAGTTGTCATTGCCCGATGACCTATGAGTTTGAAATACATTAAAATACACTAAAATTTGACCAATTTACAAATGACATTTGGCAGCAATATTTTACAGGCTTCTAAAGAGATATGATATGACTTTTCCAATATATAAAATTTTGTCAGGAAAAAAAAGTATTTGTCAGTGTTAGCTATTGTTGTAGGCAGATCCCATGCTTAAAGTAAATTTTGTTTTGTACCTCACATAATTGCGACTTTAAATTGCTTAGTTGACAGTCATAAAATTAGGGTTTGGGATTACTTATAAATATAATTTAAGAACTACAACCAAAACAAGGATATATCCTCATACTGTCTCTAACATCAATCTGAATTTCTGATTTGAGGCACTAGAGAACAAATTTCATAACTTTCGTCACTGCAGGTCAAACGTGAGAAAGTGGAACGTGACCCAAGTGCTCCTAAGAGACCAAGTAGTGCATTCCTACAGTTTTGTCAAGACCAGAGGGAGACCACTTCTGCACAGCACCTCCAGCAGACAGGAAGGCCTGTGGATAAGAAGCAGTTGACAAAACTTCTTACTGCTAGATGGAGTTCCCTTGGGGAAGATGACAAGAAGGTAAAATGGGCAGTATTATTTGTTTATTAGCTTTAAAAATTTAATACCGATTGTATATCACACTAAGATGTATTGGCTTGTCAGAAGAACATTTAATAACTAGTCAGTCATTTGCACTAGGATGAAATGAATTCTTTTCCCTTTCCTTTTCATGCTGAAGGCATTCAGAAAAGTCCATAATCACTTTGCAGTAGATGCAACTCTTTGTCACAGTTGGCTTTTCCAATCAAAACAATAACAGTCTAGTTGTTTTGTCTCTTCAAATGAAACTGATATATTTTTTTTTTATAATTTCATTGAGAGATTATGTCAGTTACATGTGATATATAAAAAAAAAATAGTAATAATAACAATTATAATATACTGTCCTTTAATCTGGTTTTTACTTTCTGTTTATGCCAAAAGGAGTGACCAGAGGTAAGATGATGCAAGATTGAACCAGAGCAAAAGAAATGGCCTTTCACATGTATATTGTTCCATATTTTGACTGTCTTATCAGTGTGATTACATATGTTGATGTATATATTTTCCTTGCAGGTTTACATAGACAGGTTTGAGAGGGACAAAGAGCAATATTCAGAAGAGAGGCGCCTGTATGAGAGTAGGAAGATGGAATAGCATTCTGACCCTTTCTCCTCCTCCTCCTCTTTTTTCACTTTTGGTAAATAGGATAAAAATAGATTGTAAGTATGGTTTCTTTGGTGAATATTTATTTCCTATATACATTCATCTACAAACACAGCTTCGTCTACACATTTTACAGTAAATGGAAGTTGAGCTGAATGAAACCTTTAATATAATGAATCAAGATGAAAACTTGTTTGAATTTTCCCCCATAAATATATATATATGATGTATACATTCCTATTGTCCAACATGAAAATGATAATTAAATGCTGAACACGCAAAGCTAAAAGGCATAGTACAAAAAAAGGAGAAATATATCAGAAACATTGAAAAAAGGTGTAATGGAAATATTTGTTTTTTAAGTACCAGTGTCCTTTCCCCCCCCCCCCCCCCCCCCCTACTTTTTGTAAAAATATATTGCACTTTTTATCCAGCATATAATGGATATTATAAACATGAATAAATATTTGTCTATTTTTTTTTTATTATTTTTTAAATTTTTATAGATTACTCCAACCTTTGCACATATTCATCTTCTGTTATATGGGCAGTAAAATGAAAAGAAAACCAATTAATTAGTTCTTGTGATATAATATTAAGTATTTCAACAATTATATAATGATGGCAAGATCAGTCTTTCTTCTGAAAATTCTTTAATATTTTTATAACAATGTATTAATGCCCATTTCAACTTCAGAGATGGATAATCAAAACAATATATTATTGTCACTGACAGTAAATGTCCGAGTAAAATCTAAACAATTCCAAAATAAAAATGGGGTACTACAACATGCAATATTTTTTTCGTAAACATTTAAAAATCAAGCTAAAAATTGGAAACTCCAAATACAGAAATGAAAATTGAAGAACCATGGACTAGGTCATCATTTTAGCACAACCCACACAATGGACACTTTCTGAACACTTTTATTTTCTGTCTCTCTCTCTCTCTCTCTACATAAAATGGCATAAATAGTGAGCAAATTTCATTCAGTACTTCTGACAGTAACAGACAGCTTATGAGTATGATGCTGAGAGAGCTGTGTAAAGATAAAAATATATATATAACATGACTAAAGGAACAGTTTAAAAGCACACAATAGCTTTATAGTATAAAATTTACTTAGGAATGATTTGATGACCTTGAAGTGAGCAAAAAAGGTCATGGATGATTATGAAAAAAAAAAAAAATTCTTAAAAAAAAGAACAAACCTTACAGTTTCTTCCTAAAAAAAAATAATAATAATAATTTACAACAGCACAGAGTATTCGCTGATAATAACAAATTGCCTTTGGCTTGAATAATGACAGTACAAGGGAAGCACATTTTTTCCTTCTCGTCAAAACAGCAAACTGCACAAGCCTTGAATGCAGCGATCTGTTCAAGTCTCTTTCATAACAGACATATAGAAGAACAAAAGAATGCTTTATGTGGCAGGAATATTATCCTCTGAAAAAGAGTTGGCCCCGTAATGGAGGGGAAATGAGAAAGAAGAATCTATCTACATCCTGTCCATTTCACTTTATACACAGAAAAAACTGCAATCTGCAAGTCTGACAGGACATGATAATACTGGGGGTTGCAGAGGAGCTCAGGAGAGGGGCTGTCATACTGGGGTCTGATTTCTTGGTGACATGGGTGCATGGCGTCCCTGGTAGAACTGAAGCAATCTTTCAACAGTTATGGCCACTCGCACTGTCCCTCTCTCTTCCAAAATGTCATGTGCACTGCAGGTGTACTCCTGTGGAAGAATATTAAATGCATAAATATACTCCCACACTTAAAATAAAGGGGCACTTTAATTAATTCATAACTCTTACTCTGCCCATAGAAAAGAATTGAACCTACATCATTAATGGGAATTCACAATTAATAATTTATTTTTTAAAATATAAGACAAGAATTTTGCTCAGCATAATAAATACTTACTTAATCTGTTAGGAATTTAATACTATTGGTGTTAGAATTACACATGTTGGTCACATTTTTTTATTATTCATACATCACAAAGTCCATTACACTTGTTAAATATTGGTGATTACAAACTTTCTTCAATAATGATGACTATCAAATTCCTGTCCCATGAATTTCACTCTAAATTAAGATCCATTACAAGACTGTATAGGCACATCAGTCTCACTTTTAACAACTCTCCAGCTCAAAATCATGTGCAATATATATGTATATATATAAGTTCTACAGAATTATGTGCACCTGGAACATGAGAGATGAATACTTAGAATTCATATAAGCAATATGACAAAAGTGTTCCTTCAAAAAAAGAAAGAAAAACATATACATCTGGTAGCAGATCCAATGAGCATAACTTCTGTCCCATTAATATTTTGATAGTTATATTATATGACTTAATCAGCCTTCAAAAATATTTAAACCCAGATTTGCACCTGCTACCAAAAATGTGAGCTACCTAGAATTTAAAAAAAAAAGTACTATTGGGTCAATAATGGATGCCAATACTGACATGAAATTTCAATTAATTTACACCTTAGAAATATTTTTGTTCAATATCATTTGGTGAAATATTCTCTGAAATGCGACACTTCACATTTTCATGAAGAAAATTAATTGAAATTTCATGTCATAGCAAAAAAGCAACCCTATTAAGTACAAAGGCATATATAATATATATGAATTGAGCCAGCTATGACTAGTGCAAGTGCCTTAACTTTGCAATGAAATGGTAAGCATTTGTTAAGCTGCATTTAATCCTTTTATGAAAATCATCATTCAAATGCTATTCAGATGCTTTCAAACAAATATATATACTCAAAAGAGAAAAATCATCCCTTGCATAAAGTTCATTAAATAAAATCAATCATAAGACTGTTCATCACACTTTTAATCAATTTCTATCCATAGTGAGAGAACAGTCACCACTAAGTACACTTCAAGACACACTCGTAATCCAACTTACAGAAAGTGTCACAAGTTCTTTTCTCAGGAAGGCAAAATGTGGCGAAATAAGTTCAACAAGTGGAAGTGAAGTGCTTGGTCTTTAGACGGTAACAGTGGGCTTCATATCCTAAGCACCTTTATGGATATTTATGTTCTGGGACTAGACTTCCTTGGCTCACACAAGGAGTATACACTTTATAAATAACTAAAAGTTTACACTGATAATATCACAGGAAAAATTCTTTATATCATTTAGCTGCATATATTGCAATTTCGATTTGATACAAAGATCCTTCAGTTTTATTTTTTTCCAAAGACTAAATACTAAGCAAAAAAAAAAATTCTTTTCATATTATTTTATAATAAACTTAATAAATATACATGCCAATCTTTATATATATGATTTAGAATTAGTAATAAATTTCTTTATTCTGATATGAAAATGTGTCATGGATCATGTGTCAATCAGATCATAAGTTCCTGAAGCAATTAAGTCAGAAAGAATGTTTATATAGCATATCAAAAAGGGATTTATTTACAAATAGGCACACTCATACTGACTAAAAACCATGGACAGCATGAAATCCGTCCTGCAGTGAAAGGCTAGGGAGGTGGGAGGAGGGGGATGAGGAACTTAGCTTGACACATAACAGTGCATTGCAAGGAATCAAAACACATTAATGAAAAAGCTTGTGTTCAAAGAATTAGTCTGGAAGAGAGAGCAACTAGTCTCTACAGCTGATGGCATGCATTTTGGATCACTGCATCATGGAACAGAAAAGATTGAATTCACTCACTTTAACAGAGCTTTTAAGGCAATCAAATATAGTGAACTCTCATCTTATTTCTTTTTAGAGCCCTGTTTTCATTTTCTGTCCTCAATTATAAATAGTGCAACTAAATCAGTCAATCTATATTGGAAACTTTGATTTTTTTTTCCTAATATAAAATTAACATAATCCTAGAGTTTTAAAGTAGTACAGCATTACCTTTACTAAATGCATTTCTTTGAACTGATAATGCACATATCTTAAAAGCCAGGATTTACTATTCTACTGGCCTATATTTCTTGATTTTGTATCATTAAATAACTATAATATGGACACTTTTACTACTCCTAAATTTTGGACAATATTGGAATGTCAGAATCATACAACGTAATACAATAATGTCATAAACAAGGCAAAATGTCTCCAGCCGGATGTTTAGATCCATATTTAAAAAAAAGCCTTTTTGTTTCATTTCAGTTGCTTTGCAATGCTATAAAAGTTACTGTAAAATATATTTGCAATTTTAAAATATTTTCTATTTTGTTTTCACAAAATATGTGGCATTGCCTATATGTTCTTACACACAAGTAAACTGCCTCACATTCTTACATACATATGCATACTTTCATACACACACACACACAGCCATAAGAAGACATTTTTCCAACTCTTTTACTTCATGGACAATTCACATTCAGAGTAAACAAAAAAAAAAAAGTTCTAACAGTAAAATTTTATACTGTTACTTCTCAGTAAATTACTCATTCTTCATCTATAAACATAAATGGAACTTTCCACATAAAACACACCCAATGACAATACACTGTGTGAAGCAGTAAGTTCATCCTTGCTGGAAAAAGTTGACACCTAGGGGTAAACTTGGCATTAAATGGAGGTGAGAAAATATGTACTACAATTACATATTCTTAACATTATATCTTATCAAAGCTGTATTTTCCAATGCATATTAGCAGAAGCCAAATAGAAAGCTGGAATGTTGATGTAAACACTTCTTAGTTATCAGTAAACAATATCACCAGGACCTGCAGTATCATTAGGGAAGCGATTCACACATTCATTCTCTCTCTCACGTCTCTCCCTCACCAAACGATATATCAGATCTTTTCCGCCTACCACAAAAATCATAAATGAAAAAAAGGAAAATAATGCAATCCAATTTTTTCCAGATCTACAATTTCCAACTACCAACCTGAACAGAGATTCAATTAAATCAATTTAGAGCATGTTATATATGACAGAGAATTACTTCACTAACTATCTACTTTCCCATCATCCTGGTTTCTCTAGCTTTTCTATCATTCAATATATTATTTACATAAATTCAAACTTACGAAATAAACTACAAACTGTCTATTTTCATAACTGAATAAATAGTAACATAAATTCATTACAACAACACATAACACACATAGTGATATATGAAATCTTTAATAAATATAAGTGTGTGTGTGTGTGTGTGTGTGTGTGTGTGTGTGTGTGTGTGTGTGTGTGTGTGTGTGTGTGTGTGTGTGTGTGTGTGTGTGTGTGTGTGTGTGTGTATATGTGTGTGTATGTATGTATATGTGTGTGTGTGTGTGTGTGTGTGTGTGTGTGTGTGTGTGTGTGTGTGTGTGTGTGTGTGTGTGTGTGTGTGTGTGTGTGTGTGTGTGTGTGTGTGTGTGTGTGTGTGTGTGTTTGTTTGTTTTAATGCCTCTTATGTCTGTTTCTCAATGTGTTTGTGTGTGTGTGAATGTAAAGGTGATATCTGTGAAAAAAAAGTAAAGGAGAAAGGAGAAAAAAAGATAACAAACAGAAGAGAGAAAGGAAAATCAAGAAGGTGGAGAGAAAAAAGAGGAGGAAAGGGGCAAAGGGAGAGGAGAGATAAGAGAAAATATTAAAAAAAAAAAAAAAGGGAGATAAGATGACATAGATACCATCAAAAAGAGAAGAGATGAGAAACAAGGAAACAAAGGAAAAATATGGTGAAGAAAGGTGCATAAACAAATCAAAAGAAAAGATATTAGAAAAAGAGAGGAAAGGGTAAAGGTGCATCTCTCAGCATGAATAATTGTATATTTCATTGTGGAAGTTGGTAAATTTTTCAGTATTTTTCTTGAGTGCACGACTTTCCTGTCCACTGATCTGAAGAACTGTCGTCTCATTAAAAGATCACTCAGACTCACCTTTCAAAAAATAACAAAGCACTTTTGTTAACCTGAAGTGGAATTACACTTCACGAATTCAAGACATGCTCTATGGAAATGCACTGGGGATATGTATATACAGGAGCAGAGTGGTGCAAGATACTGCATTAGTATCTACTCAGCCAGAAACAAGGAACAAGAAAGAAAATAGAAAAGAAAGTATAGTATGACAGGAAAGCAAAGGTTAATGAACCAAGTGTATGTAGTAGAAATAGTAACCTTTTTTTGACAGAAATGCTATATGCTGAGGCGCATTATTAATCATTTCAGAAAGATCCATGTAATTCCCCACGCTTTACTTTATTTCACTTAGAATCAGGAAACCTGATTAGAGATAAGAGGTAGATATATAAACTAAAGCTGTAAATGCTCTCAAAATAAACCTGAGACATATAAACAAATAACATTTCAGATACCAAACAGGCAAGAGCAGAGCAGAATAAAGGGTATCCATGCTGTAAAATATCAGAATTTCACCAATCTCTGCCAAAAAGAGTCTTGTAAAATTAAACAGATAACTGCAATTTTCATGCACAGTTACAAGTATTTTAGCCAGAGATGGAGGGACAATGTCCTTTTTCCTTAACAATATGTTTTCAGATTCAATATTTCTTAATCCATATAAGCAACTGAAATAAAGCAAGGCCTATGCAATACAGTACCATTAATAGAAAAAATCTTTATAAAAAATTAATGAATGATTACTTTCATTACTTTCTTTTCTCATTTCTTTCATGTATGGGAAGACTGTGGCTCTAATCATCTGGAGGAGGATACAAATACAGTAACACAAGAGTGGATAGGAAAATACACAGCAGCGCATTGGACAAGAAACGCTGGTCGGCTGCCTGGTACGGCTGTGAATGCACTGTAGTCTCGCTGTCCCCTTGAGAGGTCAGGGATTCCTCAAGGATGGCCACAGGAGGGGCATGAGGATCAGGCTGATCCACAACCATGCCATTATACTTGGTTAATGACAGGGACTCAGAGGGGTTGACAAAGGAGCGGACAGTTGTTAGCACACGCTCAGGGTCAAAATGGGTTACGATATCGTCGCATGCACACACGCGCGCCTGTAAAGAGACACCAACGCCGAAGTGAGACGGAGGGGGAAATCCTTTGCAACACAAGCTCAAGTGGGGGGCCTCTCACCTCTACAGAAATACCCCAGGCACCAAAGAAAGCCAAAAACTAAAGAATTATTTATTTATCTTCCTCTTTTATACAGTATTAGTCCCACTCTCCACTATTTCATGCTCTGATAAGTGTTATTCAAGTAGTTATCCCAACCCTCCACTTGAGTGCATGCAGAAAGTGACAAAAACCAAGAATCCTTCCTCCCTGCAGTGAGATATAATAAATAAAAAAACAATGGGGTTTTGAAGATGAAGCTACATTCACCTTTAAAAGAATAGCCTGCCATTGTGAGGTGCTTTGAGTGCCATGCTGGGTAACCCCCAATAACCTCTTTCATTCTTAGCATTTTGTTTTTTTAAAGCTTTCAGTTTATATACATTCCTAGCAGTTATTTCCCCCCTTACCCCAAACAGAAAATCAAAAGAAAAACTGAACAGAGGAAAACAGAAATAAGAAGCTTGTCCATAAGTAGACATCCAAACTGCCATGCACTAGCCTTAAAAAAAAAAAAAAAAAGAGAGAGAGAACAAAAACAAAATAAAACAATCCTAGAAATCAAACGCTACATATGTACCCTACTCCATATCGGAAGCTTTTTCTTTTTCCCAAAGCATTGCACCCCTACTCCCACCCATGGTTAGTAGATCTATATACTTCTCTAAGATAAAGACGGGTATTTTCTTTCCATGTTTTTTTTTCTCTTTAACCTTTTTTTTGTGTGTGTGGAAAGTAGGAAAATAAATGGAAGGTAGGCATGACACCAATCTGAGTCCCGTACTGGTGCTTGAACATCAATGGATAAGGTGATATAATACAAAAGTGAAGAATGCTGCGTATCTCACCTAACCAACCTTGTGTACTGTAATATCTAGGCCTCAATTAAAGCTATTTACAATAGTCTTGATAAACATACCTTAAAGAAAAGAAAAGAAAAAAGGAACAAAAGCAAAATAAAAAAAATAAACAAAATAACATAAAACAAAAACACAAAATATAAAGTAGACATAAAACAAGAAAAGCCAGCAAAATAAAGCAAAAAAGCAAATAAAGAAATTAAAACAGAGAACTGTGCAGCCTACACTTCAAGGAGAAGTCAGGAAACCAATATGTACAAGACACTGGAAAGTGACAGTTCCACAACCTAGTCGTGTTTCAGTGTTTGTGCATTTGTATAGTCCTTTGGGTAAATGCATACACTTACCATAAATTTGTATAATGTTTACAAATATACATTCAGGTAAGTAATAACATATATTCCATACACATCTTACATGCATATACATCAATAAAATTTCCCATCTTGTACAGTATTTGACAATATCAAACAGATGCACATTTCGGAAAATGAAACTAATCCCTATATGTAATATGATTCTTTAAAATAAAAACACTAAGATCATAATTTCAACAATAAACTGCACCTTCTCCTCTGTCACATTCAGCTTTTGAGTAAAAGACTAGAACATTTCTATGCATTTCACTATGTACATTCTTTGCAACAAAGCAAACATTAATAATGAAATATGTTTCTCATTACTGCTAATGCTACAGTGACAAAATATATCTTTGGAAATCTTTAAGGAAAAGAGACTTTATTTATTGATACACTAACTGTCATCATCATAATTTCTTGAACATGAACTTGTTATTCAGTTAATATCCATTGTATAAAAGTTATTTTATAATTCATGTTTAATCACCTTCACACTCTGCCTCAAACAGTTTTACATCATTAACAATATCTATGATGAAAGATACAAAACTGGCTTCAAAGCAAAAAATAAAAAATAAAAAACATTATGCCCAAGGCCCCTACTTTAGCTTCCTAACCCCACCATCATTTTTCTTTCACTTATCATATACTGTTTGCACTGACAGTCTTCTTTCTTGTTTTTGTTAGGTCCCATAATATTCTTACTCATGTTTATTACAATTCTATATATAATCTTTCAACATAATATTATATGGCCAACTTTTACCATTCTTTTCTATATTCTTTGCCTTCAATACTTCTCCTAGAAACATATGCTGTACAAATTGCAACTAAAAAACACACAAAAAAGGGGGGAAAGAATAAAAAAAAAAAAAAAAATACAGTTGAAAAGAAAAGAAGGAATAAATAACCAAACAAATACAGACAAAGCAAAAATGTTACTTACATCTTCTACTCCGATTTTCCGGCAAGCTTCAAGGAAGTTTTCAACATTCAACCTACATTTAGCTATTGTCAATTTTGGCTGAAATGAAGAATAAAATATACTGGTGAAAACATATACAAAAACATATTGATTAAACAATGCAAATCATCCAATTTCTAAAGCTATACCACAGGATTTTTTTTTTTTTTTAATAGACATAATAAAGAATGCAGTCACTGCTTAGCCTTACCACCGCCGGAGACGGAACATGGATAGAAGAAACAGATCTCGGGCGGACATGGTTGGCTAGGTGGCAGAGCACAACGCCATCCATCAAGGCAGCAGAGAGGTCAGCTGGCAAAGACACTTTTAATCTGCTTTCAATTATCTGCAAAGTATACATGATTTACCTGTTAATTAACTCTAAAAGAAGATTTATGTCACCTAATACTGTACATTTACTATTCACTTGATCTGCTAGATTTTTCTAGTATCTCTCTTGGTCCACCTTCAAATTTCAAATCAGATGCACATCTAGAACGACTCAAAACCTACATTTCTTAAATTTTCTATCAACTGCTTCTCATGCTGCTGTTTCTCCATCTCCCGTCTGTAGGTGAAGTTCAGATGAGCAGGAGAGGAATCAGGATCAAAGGGCCTACCACCTCCACTCCTCTTTCGAGCCTTGACTGTGCTTGGCGTCTTGGGCAGCGAGCCATTACTACCCCTGTTTGCGTACGTACTCGCATGTGGGGTGCTGGGCTGGGAAGTGCTCTGGTGGGTTGCGCTGGGATATGGGTTGGCCATATTATTACTGCTCGTGAATGGTGTACTAGAGGCTTGAGGAGCACTTATGGGGTAACTAACATTTTGGCTGGTGTACGGACTAGATGAGAAGCTGGCATGTGGCACATTGTGTTGTAGGTGTGAGGAGCTGGAGGAGACTTGGGGATAAGAAGGCCCATCCCCAGAGTCAAAGCTGACATCAGGGGAGTTGGAGGCTGAACCCTTGCTTGGGCTAACACGAGACTGGAAGAGATAGGAATAAAAAAAATTAGTAATGAAACTATAATCTCCTGGCATGCACTTGTTATATATCAAAACTTATATAAAATACTTACATGAAAAATTTAGGCAAATAAAGGTGCATATAAATGAAAAGAAAACTTTATGTGCACCACACTTCAAATTATACAATTTGAAATACATACAAATCTTCTATCCAACTACAAGGATTTTCTTTATCATTCTGAATCCATGCAATTCATGCTTGCAACATCCTGTTGCACATCATTCTCCTATATTCAATACTGATGGAATGCAAACATCTACAAAAAAGCATTCCTTAGGAAACACTATTCATTATAAAAGTGATACAAACCATTGATAAACTCCACAATAAAAAAGTAACTTTGTCTCCACCATCTACAATCTTCAGAATTTCTCCTTTTCCCTTACAAGACACGCAATCCTCTTTTGAGTAACTTGCCGACAGTTAGAGAGGCGCAAACCGTAACTCTGCAAAGCAACCGTCAGACATGCTTCCGATGCCAAGTAGGAGTAGTACCGGTCTAAGTACCTTGACAATCCACAGCACAGTACGAACACTAGTGTATCTACATATCTGTGTAAATTCCACATTGAGAAATAACTATTTACAAAATAAATAAAATAAAAAAATATAAACGAACAGATTCTGATGACCAATCTCCACTTTTTGCTCTGACTGCCTCTCGAAGCTCTTCTCTATCTCTTGCCTATATGTTGGCTTTAATGTATCTCTTAGTAATAACTATAACATACTTTACATGGATATTTCCACTGAATTTCAAATGGCATCCCCTTAACAAATCTCTCAGATAAACCTAAATGGAAATACTATGCAACTCTCAATTCAGTCAAACATTTCTAACAATTAAGTAATATAATTGAAAACCATTGGTTTTATTGCTTTTGAACAAATACAATATATAACATAAACATGTACATCAACCTGTCTTCATGCACAATATAAATCATTCTTTATTCACAAAATATAATTTTCTTAATAATAAGCATTAACTGTAATACCGAGTTTACTCTGACAAAAATGAGAGAATTAAAAGGATGCCAGTTATTTTTTTATGAATTAACCAATAATCAACAACTTGAATGACTATAAAAAGGTGTGAATATTCATATCCCTTGAACCGAGTCACATAAAAGCAACAAGTCCCATATTATCAATCAGCAGAAGTTGGTCTTCCTCTGTAACTGAAGCAACAAAGCTAAGAGGTAAATGCACTTGGTTCTTGCTATTTCTCCACTCACAGCTGTCGATCCGAAGGCCATCGGCCTCACCTTTATATATAACAACACAGCTTCCTTTTGTAAATTCTTGACATCAGTCCTTGTTGCTATTCCTCGACTGATGCGTTTTGGCCGTGGTGTCCTCTGAGCTTCATGTTTTTTCTCTATTTCCCTCTAAATACATGGTGAAAATCTTAAAAGGTCTTATACATACGAAGAAAATCACCAATATTTTAGATCTAATAAAATTTAAAAGCCATTTTCCACTTCAGTAGGAATGCATTTGCAAAAATCTTTCCTTGTTTTGTATTTTCTATCATCTACAACTCCAAAGTTTTCTTCCAGGAATGGGAGGAAGAAAGAAAAAAAAGTAAACCCAATTCTTCACACTCTACACTAATTATCCCACAAAACATTAGTAAGAAAACAGAGAAAGAAAAATAGAAGGATGTAAAAAAAATTATATATAATGATATTTCAAACCCAAAGCCTCCTCCTCCAACCAAACCAACAGTTGAGGACAAAGAACCTCACCTTAACATATGACAACACTGCTTCCTTCTGAATGTTCTTGACATCGGCACGTGTCATATCCTCCCGACTAAGGTCTTGCGGTCGCGGTTGGCTTGGCAACCTTTGTGAATACCCATCAAGCTGCAAGCACATTACTTACTGAAGCATTTTATAACATCACACCCTTTTTGTGTGTGTGCGTGGGGGGTCAGGTAGATAGAGACCCAAACTAGACTTCCAATCTTTCAGGTCCTTGGTTCTACACCTTTCTAGCTATCATTTTACGAAGCTTTTAAAATCAAATATTTTGCTATGCTACATAAATAAATAAAAGATTCCATACTTTAACATTCCTTTAAGAGAGCAACATTTATAGAATTTGCATTCAGGGAAAAACTGTAAAACCTTTCCATTGAGGTCTTGACATTTAGGACATGTGCTTCAGTCAAATTGTTTATTACCATTCAATGCTGCATCTACAGCCTATGGTGAAAACACAGGGTGCAAACATGTATCTAACTTATCTAATGTTATGTATTTTTATAATATGATGCACTTTAATAATTCATTCCAAATGCAACATCAAAGAGCAATACATGTTTCAAGATGCACTGTTGCTGTCTTTTATTTTCCATGCAGATTAACTATAAAAACACAATTAGAGGACACATCAGTTCCATTCAGAAAAGAAAAACAATGTGTAACTAGTATGGAAGAAAATTAAATCAGGATTCACAATCAAAATATTCTACTTCAGGATACAGAGGAGCAACAAACAGGTTTTCCTGTTAAAAAAAGATTATTGGGAACACACATGCTCTACACAGAATGCATCCTTGTTTTTATGCCTTTATTATTAATTAGTATCAGCTACTATAATCTGTACTGTGCAAAGAATACTGATGGTAAAACTTTGAGATACTTATATCATATTGCCCTCTAAAAGTGCATCCAACTTACTTGTGCAAATAATGTTACACAACAATCAAGATGAATATACTGTGCTACCCTAATACTGTAAGAAATTAATTGACAGACTTACATCCAGGTTACCTTTTCTAACAAAATTTTAAATAACGACTTCAAGACAAACCAAAATGTATGTGCAAAGACAATACATGCCACATACCCCATTACAAGGAGGTTTGGACGCCCCCATAGGATTGGGTCGAGGATAGGACGCCATCTCACTCCGGTGGGAAATATTTTCAACTGATCTGTGAGTTCCGTTTTCCGCTGTGGGGGAATTCCCTTCTGATCCCTGCCGTCTGTAGATGTTGTTGTTTTCCATCGCTCGTTTTTGCAATTTAGCTTCCACATATTCTCTGGGGATAGGGTACAAGAACATTTTTTTCTCTCTCTCTTTCATGAAATATAAACTCCTGCAATAAAATTCATAAATATCATCAACATATCCTCTTCCAAAAACATTTGCAGTTGCTAGAAAGTGTTGGGTAATCCAAATCTACCAGTACTGTGAGCTTCAAATACCCTAGCAAAATGCTAATGACTGACTATGCAATAATTCATACAGGACAGTCCACCCTTTCACTTCTGGCTTCCTCCCATTTTCAATTATCAACAAATCTGCTAAGGGGCAAAGACTATGATAGTGAGAGTGATGATGATAGTGATGAAACGGGTGATCATAATCATGATTCTGGTGATGTTGTTGATGGGTAATGATGAGTGATGAGTGATGAGTGATGATGATGAGGATAACCATGATAATATTAATATTAGACGATGACGATGATGATATGTTTTTGCCTCTAGATAGGAAGATGATGAGATGATGAGATGATGATGATGATGATGATGAAGATGAAGATAGATGAATGATGAAGATGAAGATGAAGATGAAGATGAAGATGAAGATGAAGATGAAGATGAAGATGAGATGAAGATGAAGATGAAGATAAGATGAAATGAGATGAAGATGAATGAAGATGATGATGATGATGATGATGATGATGATGATTGATGATGATGATGATGATGATGATGATGATGATGTGATGATGATGATGATGATGATGATACCATCAGGGATATCAACAATGACTATAACTAAGACTATAATGATAATATCAATAACACTAATACTATGACCTACAGATCATCTCAGGATCTATCCAACTAGTTCCTTTACGCCAATAAATCACAAAAGTTTATTCAACGTTTATTAGTTCATCTTCCTCTCCTTCTCTCCTAACACCAAAACCAAATTATCACGCGCAAACCCCTACCTTCGATGACAGACACCTGAATAATCATACGATCACACATATTCATTCACGTATAACATGACAGACATAGTAGCAATCCCAGATGGAGTGGTTAATTCTTCACATATATGTTAGTAGCTAAGGAGCGGTTTTGTCTCTATGTTTGCTGAGTATGCGGGCATGTAACGTGCTTGTAGAGACTCGGAGATCTTCTAAGATATTCGCGCGTCGGGCAGTTCTTACTCTAGACTGGCACTGGACTAATTGTTCGTCACACAGAAAGAATGAGTGTAGATGCACAGTAGTTGGTTTGCTCTATGATCGAGAGTTCTGGGCGGTGAGCCTCTACTTTGTCGTGACGTATATGGCGAGTAGAGACAGTGGTGCAGTTGAGGTAGACGAGTTAGGGGTTTTTGGAATATCTGTTGATTTCTGTATATAGTACTGTGATTTTCGCGATAGTGATGATGCTTGTGGATACGCATCGACAGTGAGGTCACTTCACGGTCTCTCTCTTGCGTCTCATCTCTCTGAGGTGGAGAGAGCTCCAGCGCACTCAACTAGTCACATTTAATTTTGATTAGGAGATTTTGAGAGATTAAATAGTTTTGGAGTGGTCACATGGAATCATTTTGGTGAGAATAGTTTATAGTGAGGATCTCTGACCTGTGTTGTGAGAGCAAGATGATGAGGTGCAGAGAGTGATGACACATCTCTGAGGTGATGGGAGTAAGACGGTGGTTTAAGGCAGTCACGATGAACAGGTGCAACTGGTGCGAGCGCATGTTTAGGCGCATCGAGGGGAACGCGAGGGTAGAGTGACTGTGACATTTTATAGACTGTGGCACAAGAGTGGATATACACATACATGTGGCAAGAGTGACTCTGACATGTGTGGTGACTAACACTGACGTAGCAGATAGCTGACATGAGAACATATACAAAGGGGTAGAGTATATGTATTAGTAATGTTGGTATGGGAGGTTTGGGGAGGTAATTTGTGTTTAGAACACGAGTGACTAAGGATGCGAGGGCAGCTATCACATGGACAGATGTGTAGTAATGGGGCGTACTTAGCAGCACTGTTCTAAGTACGTTATTATGTAGTTGACAGTGTAGGTGTACACACAGGATAGTGGTTGCATAGAGAGATAGCATGATGCTAACACATACTAGTGTCAAATCAAAACTTCATTAGTGTCAATATCTAGGGGGGTTTTTTCGTGTATGTGATGGGATGTGGGGGAGATGACGTGGAGGAAAGGGCTGCAGGTAGAGGACTGCACATGGAATTATTGAGTGAGCGAGCACTTTTGTACACGAGAGTGAAGACTATGGACAAGTGGGTGATATTCTGGGGAGGACACACTTTGAGATTATGGACACGGTGAGAACAGTTCATTGACGAGCTAGCAGACACATCTTGACATTGGAGTGGGGGTGAACGAAGCTATGGATTGAGTAGAGTGTATTAGGTTGAGTGATTTCTAGAACACACTGCGAGTGCATGTAATGTACAGGACAGAGACTACATTTACTCTGAGTGTATTGAGAGAGGACTCACCACATTTTCTTTCTCTATGATGGTGATGATGGATAACTGACACAGCACATGGACAACTGTTCGGAGAGTGCTCACATGGCACACTGACGTGGGAGGACGGGGGGAGATCACAGGTATGGCGTCGGGTTGTCTATGTTGGAGAGACTACTTGATAGTGTCAATAGGGATGCACATTGTGGGGTAGACATGGATAGGAGTGGAGCGAGAAACGACTTGCGAGTGGATAGGGGTTGTGTGGGACGTGGGACACGATCAAGTGATTAGTGGGTGTGTTGGTGTTGTGTTGGACATTAGGACGCGATTGGGCGCGTGGGAGATGGGGGTTGGGTGGGGGGAGAGGGGGGTATTGTGTGGAACGCAGGGGGGGGAGGAGGGGGAGGGGAGGAGGGGAGTGGAGGATGAGGAGGGGAGAATAGACGCAATTATGGAATTTGTGATAAATGTGGGAGTTTATATTGATTGGAATATACTTAGTCATGCAATATGGAGATAATAAAGAGATAAAGGAATGGGGTGGTTGTGTGATGTGGTGGGGGGTGAGGTTAGAGCAGTGGTGTGAGACGAGACTACACATAGTAAAGTTTGAGTGACTCTTGCTCGTTAGGAGGAGTTTATGACGATTGAGAGAGACATTCGGGTTCCGCTGATTACGAGACTGGATTGCTAGCGCTCTCTTAGAAGGTGTGTTGTGGGGGGGTTTTAAGTGTGACGAGGATAATGAGGTGTCCATTGTCTTCATGCAGGACCATTGTAGAGAGTGAGAACAATGAGTTAATGGTGAGGTCGACAGGGTTGGTTGATGGGGGTTTTATTGGTTTGTGGTTATGATTATATGTTGAGACGTGGAGTTGTGTTGTTCGAGTGACGGGGACAGGAGTATCTTGATGGTAACATCTCTATAGTGAGTCTTTGGGGACATGATGATGATAGGTCTGAGAGATCGTGACGATGGGTGTGACGCGAGTGGTATGGTAGTGTTGGGGAGTAGGGAGATGGAGAGAGCTATCTGGTGTTAGGCTATGAGACAGTACAGGAGAGGCGTCTATCGGTCTAACACGGTTGTGACGAGGAGAGTGAATAACTGTACGACATGTGACACAGTGAGTAAACTATGGTCTGGTGTTCGGGACTCTAGGCTAACAAGGATCACACGTTGCGATGAGATCGGAGGATGAAGACAGGTGTCACACTGCTCGAAGCGTAGGGCGGATTGCAGATTGGCAGGGTACACATGCTTGGTGTACGCAAAGAACACTTCGAGAGACTGAGCGAACACAGTGACCGTATTTATCATGGGCAATGTATAGGTAGCGGTGATGGACAAGATTACGGAGAGGGGTGTATTCATGTGTTGGTTGTACACACAGTCTGGAGAGTGGGGGAGTGTGATCAATGGGACGTATGTAAAGTTACTGGTCTGGTTACTGGGGAGATGTAGTCTCTATATCTGGATTGTGGATTATTGACATTTGAACATTTGTTGAGGGGGGTGGTGAGTGGTGTGTATGTGTAAGTTGGTGCTCTGGGGCGATGTTACTGTATATGGTTGTGTGGGATGGAAAACTCAAGCACGGGTAAGCAGCAGGTGATGTGCATACGTGTTGGCGAACAGTGAGTGTTTCACAGTGATCACTATGATTCTTTGAGAGTTACGTAGAATAGGTAGTTGTGATCACGTTGATGATAACACTTTGGAGTAGTTGAGCGGTAACACAGATTTTGTACAATGGGGAACAGAGGGTCGTGTAGGTGGAGCTGGACCACTCGGATGGATACATTTGCGAGAGAGGAATAATCATTCTGGTTACAAAGAGGTGCGATGTATGAGAGTTACAGGATCGTATGTGTGAGTTAGGTTACACTGGTCATGTCGATGGCGCAACATTATTAGGATGACGATATAGACACACTTGTAGGACAAAAACAAGGGTGATGGAGAGTCAGTGAGATATGAGGAGGCGTGAATCTTGTGGATTTGGCAGTTTGAGGTAGAGATGAGTGTGGTGGTAGATAGGGAGGTGAAGTACACACATTGACAGCATGACAGGTGTGGGGTGCTGTTGATCAGGGAATAGTATTATGTGATCAGTGCACAAGACTTGGGTATAACAGTGCCGAATGACGATGTTTGAAGTTATCGTCGCGCAGGTGAAGATGGAAATAGGAGCTGGGGAGGACATGACACTAGTGTCTACGGGAGATATTGTATATATGATAAATTTTGTGCGACTACATGTGAGCACTGTGTTGGACAGAAGCAGTTATGTCTCTTATCAGGTGCTTGTGGGGATGAGCGTCTGTAGGTTGTGGAGAGCACAATCATATAGATCAGTATGTATGATTAGGGTATGTCGTGGGTAGCGAAGGTACGTGTCTCTTATAGTCTATTTTGTGAAAGAGGTGGGTATATGTTGAGGTGTGAGGATGTGTGTAGACAGCGGCAAACATTCAAGACTTTGTGCATAGACATAGTAGGGAAGTGGTGTCTTGAATGATGTGTATGCATAGGGTTTAGAGGACACTAGTGAGTGAATAGAGTATGAGTCGAGACAGAAGAGGTGGATATGAAGAGGTTAAACAGGTGTACTGTTTTTGGAATGGGGTAAGGTGGGGATTTAGAAGTGTTTAAGGGTAAGAGATGTTTGTTAGATTTCTGAGTGTGTACAATACAACGTCATGGAACAAGAGCGTATACAGAGAGTGATGGGTGGCGTTCACACAGTGAACAGGAGTATATGGCGAAATGGGGCACATGGTAGTGCAACTTAGGCGTTAGGGAGCATACGTGGTGTTGTGGAGGATACGGGGAATGTAGGACTGTATCTTGGTGATGACCAGTACAGTAAACAACTGTATATAGCAACGAGGAGGAGGTGCGAGATTATGAAGGGGGTGTGTTCCATGCGGTGAAGAAAGGAGGTGTGTCTGGGTCTAGGGTGTATTTATGACTTGATCATGAGGTCTACAAGATAGTCGGGGCACTAGTGAGTCTGTGGACTACATGGGAAGGATGGCGAGAGGGGCTGTGATTTGATTAGCTTGAGTAGTTGTGGACATATTACAGTTTTATTGATTTAGGAGATTCTTAAATATAGACTTAGTGCGTATGATTTACACTCTACAGAGAGTGGGTACATATGAGGTCAGTATCACTTAAGTGGGTGACACAATAAAGTGGCCATACCAAATTGGGAGGGTTGGGATGAGGAGTTTGGGTTGACACACATACACACACAATCATGATAGGTCTGGGTCTACATTAGTGTGAGTGAGGGGGGGACAGCACATGAGTAAAATCTGGTGAGGCGAGTAGTGGGATTAGAGGCGGACAGGAGAGTGCCGTAGGAGAAAGATGCGGTTTCGAAGAACGATCTGGAGGCACGAGAGGAACAACACGGATGGATGATGCACTGGGTACTAAAATGAGTGGAGGATATCAAGAAAGAAATGGCATGACACACTGAGGAGACGGGTGCAGGATCGGAAATGGTCTAAGTAGAAAAGCAGGCACACGACACGACACAGAGAGAAGGGAACCCTACATAGAGGTACGTATACAAGCGGGGTGCCACTGATGACAATGGTAAAGATGAGTGACAGGAGGGAGTATACGATTGATACACAGCAGTCTGGAGAGCTTTTGGGAGGTGAGGGGTTGTCTGGGAAGTCTTTATTTAGTTGAGTCTATCTGAGGTAATCTCGGTAGATGATCATGTCTTGTGATACAGGGAGGAGGAGCAGACGGTATAATCATGGAGTCAGTACATGATGAGGTCTATGGATCATGTGTGATGGAGGACACAGGTGAAGTGTGGGTGGGGACAGCAGTCTGTGATTTGTATGAGCGCTCTAAACTTTTTCGGACAACTATCAGGACATAGGGAGGTCATCTCCTGACACATGAGGGTATTATCATACTCACCATACATATCACTAGGGAAATTAGTGGAGAACATGGGATGGGTGAGTGTGAATCTTTGGTCTATAGGGGAGGCGACTAGGAGGGACGAGAGAGGAGGAGAGCATCGAGGGAAGGTTACACAAAATAATAGGAGCAATTGTAAGATATGAGGAGTAGTGATGTGGGTGACATTGAGAGTGGAGTATACAATTGTGCTTTAATAATATGTTAGGATTATTTCTCTGGTATGAAATTGTTCTGTTATCTTGGGTCTATTGGTGTGGTGATGAGATATTGATTGGAGTATATTATTGAAATAGGTCACATACACTGTGCAGTTAGACTTTTTCAGGCTAGTGGGATAGTAGTGTAGTTAGATGGTAATGGGGAGTGTAAAGATAGTGGTGTGTGTATGATGTTGTGGCGATTCTGAGTCTTAGCAAAGCATAATCATGTTGTTTTATCTTGGTTAGAGATGTCTATTACGTGTCATATGTTTAGTGTCAGATAGGATGGCAGGTAGTTTCTAGTAGAGTTCTATGTTTATGTAGTTTTATCGATAGGTTATCTGCTTGTTCTATTGTAGTAGTGTCATATATGGTCTTTTGAGGGTGAAGAGGTATATCTCTAGGTTCTATAGGCAACAGCGAGAGGAGTAGGGACTGATTGACACTGTCGACAAGTGTGGTGGGGTGTGCGTCAGTAGAATGTGAGCTGATGAGCTATATAGAGACAGTGTTACGAGGGATTATACTTTGATTATGTCTGATATTTATTGAAGGTCTTGATTATATTTTAGTCTATACTGTGCGGTGTCTCTTTTCTCAGTAGTCGTTAGATAGTTGTTTATTGTAGGTGGTAGCAGAGGTGTGGAGAGAGTGAGGATGGTGAGTTCTGGGGTAGAATGGGATGGGCTGAGCAGAAGAGTGTATAGTGGAGGGGAGGAGAGGGAGTGTATTCATAGTTTTATTATATTGATCATGTCTTAGAGAGCTTGGTCTGATTTTGCTTGTGTAGTGTTTACAGACTAGAGGTGTATAGGGTTGTATAAGAGGACAGAAGTTAGTTATCTTATATGGATGCTGGCTGTCTCTCTCTGTGTGGATAGTTGGTGAGTAGTTGGGGGATATAGGAGTGCAGTGAGAGTATAGCTGTTAGGAGTCCAGGTTACTTGCGGTTAGGGTTGTTTGAGTTCTTGTGATACTATGTGGTATGAGAGGTGATAGTGCTTTGGATGTGTGGGGTGGATGGTATATGGGGTCATGATTGTTCATGATTACACTGTGACACACAGGTCTGGCACGTCTGACTACTTGTTTGGGAGTGGATATAGTGGGATATATTACACTATTTTCGTGTGATCATTGTGGATTGTGTGATAGCAGTCTGTGTCGGTGATCTTTGCTAGGATCGGTGCAGTGGATTGATTCTGACATTAGAGTGACTCTTACAACTTGGTAGGCACTAGTCTATACTTACATTCTTGGATTTCTAGTCTCTCGGGAGAGTAGTGTTGGTAGTGGAGTTGTGTGGATGGTGTGTGGATACTTTTGGAACGGGATGTGTTTTAGTGTAACAGGTAGATGTGGTGAGAGTACAGACACAGGTATGGTAGCGCGTCTCTCTTACACATAGGAGTTAGTGTACATTGTAGTTGTGATGCTTATGACACGTTCTGGGATATGTGTGTGTATGATTGGTGGCATGTGAGGGGTATGGGTTTATAGAGCACGAAATTTGTTGTTGTAGAAGCACGACTGTGTAGTGAAGAGATGAGTGAGGTGTGATTTGAGGCTCTTATAGATAACTGTACTAGTCTGTGTGGTAGGATGTTATGGTCAATGACTGACATTTGTTGTATGAGAGAGAGGACATGAAGTCTCGAGTTGGGTATAGTAGTTCTCTAGTACTATATTAGATGGATTTAACCTCTTAGGTTAATGTGACATTGAGTGTGGACGCATTTGTTGCGAGAGTGAGTCTAGAGCTGCACTTGGATCAGTATTCTAGATCTCTAATCACACACGTATGAGTGTGTAGGGCTGCGATGAGAGAGTATTCATATATATTAACTCGGGGGTACGACGAGTCCTCTTACATAAATAACTAAATAAAACAGAAACTCTAAAAGAGTAGGTTTGTTGGGATGAGATTGGGTTAGTGTGAAGTTGAATGATGTGTAGATTATTTGTGGTTGTTTGATTGTTGGGTAGTGGTGTTGGTTTGGTTGTTTGGGTGTCTTTTGGTAGGGTGTTGATTGAGATTTAATGGGGAGAAAGGTTTATGTTGTGGGATGATGGGATAATTTAAGTGAGTAGGTATTGTAAATAGTGGAGTTAAGATTGTTGTGGGAGGGGAGTAGAGGTTAGGGGGTTGAAAAATGGGGTTTGTTAAGTTTTGGTGGTATAGATATATATGAGAATGTAATTAAAATAGTTTTGTGGTAGGGGTGGGTTGAGGGTTTAGTATGTTGGAAGGGGGTATGGTAGTAGTGGGAGTTGTGAAGGGATGAGGATGTTGATGTTGGTTAGTGGTGGGTATTGAATTTATTGGGATTTAGGGGGGGGTGTTTGATGTATATATGGTTGGGATGGTTTTATGGGAGAGATTTGATGTCTGTTGAGTATTGGATGAATAGGTGGTGTATGGTATGGTTAGGGGTAGAATTATATTGTTGGGAAAGTTATGGGGATGGGTTGAAGGTTGAAAAAGAAAGGAATGGGGGGGAGGGGGGTTTGTTTGAAGGATATGTGTGGGGGGTTGTTGGGGTTGGGGGTATGATATATATGGTGTTTTTATATAGGTATGTAGATAATAGGTATGTTATTGTTGTTAGTATTTAGTAATGGGGAAAAAATATAGTAAGGTTGTATGGGGAGTAATTAAATAGGAAGGGGGGTAAAAGTAGATGATTTAGGGAAGGTAGTAAGATGGTAGGTGGGAATAGGAAAGTTTTGGGTGATGTGGGGGAAGTGGGAGGAGGAGTGGTGAGGTTGAGAAGGTTGTTTGGTAGTGAGGTAGAGAATTATATTTTAGGTATTGGTGTATATATTTTTTTGGTGTAGTATTTGTTTTATAGAATATATTGATTTTGGGGTTTTTTGTTGGTGGGTATTTTTTTTTAGGGGTGGTAGGTGGTTAGTGTATTGGTGGATGGGTATAGTGTGATTTTTTTGGTGGATGGGATGGGATTTATGGGGGGTAGTGTGGTTGGGGAGGGATATATGATAGTAGTAGATTATGTATTTTGATGTTATGGTATGGTTGGGATTGGGGTGTGTTTTTGGTTGAGTGGGGAGTATGATGTGAAGGGTTGGGTGGTATTGTTGTTGGGGGGTTTGAGGGGTAAAAATTTTTTGTAGATGTTTGAGTGAGTTAGGATTTTAAGGGTGTGGTTGGGGGGTGGGGGAGATGGTGTTAATGTAGGGTTGATTGTGTGTTTTGATTGGTATAATGTATGGTTTTGTAAGATGGGTTATGGGGGTGGAGAGGGGATTTTGTTTTTATGGTAGGTATGGTTGTTGTTGGAGGGGGTTTTTTGGGTAGGTAATGGGTGTTTGGTGTGGATTGGGGGAAGGATATGTGAGTGATTAGGGTGATGGGAGGTTTATTGGGGTTGTGTGTGAAGGGTGGAATGTGGTGTTAGGATTTAATTTTGGATATAAGTGATAGATTTGGATGGTTGGATTTTATGTTATTTTATTTTTTTGTGGTTTTTGATGTAAAAGTTTTTGGGAAATTGTTTTTGATAATTAGTTGTGTGTTTATTTGGTTGTTTTGGGTTTAGGTGTGTTTTGTTATATTTTATTTTGTTAATGGTTTTTTTGTTTTTTTTTGAGGAAAAATTAAATGGGGTTTACGAAGAGGTAAGTTTGAGGGTTGATTGGTGGAGGAAAGTGGGGGGCGGTTTGAGAGTGAGTGTTGTTAAAGAGATGAGGGGAAGAGGGGAAGATGGATGAGAATGAAGGGTGTTGGTGGGTAGAGAAAGAGAGGTATTTGATTGGTAGGTATTGGATGGTTGGGGTTTGGGGGGAGGGATGTGGGGTGGGGGTGGATGGTTTTGGATGGTTCGGGGATTTGGTGTTTTTTTAGTTGGTGGGGGAGGTTGAGGGGGGTATATTATGGTGGGGGAATTGGAAGATTTATTTTGATAGAGGTTTGGTGGGTGAAATTTGGAGGGGTATTGTTAAATATGTTTTTGTATTGTGGGGGGGTTGAGGGTATATGGTGGAGGGGGGATTTTTGTTTTGATGTGGGTTTTAGGTGTTTGGATTGTATTTGTTGGAATGGGGGGAGGAGATAGTGGGAGTGGTAGGGGTTTTTTTAGTGATTTGTGAGGGTAGGTGTGGGGATGGGTGTTAGAGGGGATGTGGGGGTTATATGGGGGTGTGGTGGGTGGGTGAATATGGGGGGGGTGGTGGTGGGTGTGTTATGTGTTGTGTGTGGGGTTTTTATGGGAAGGTTTTTGGTTGGGAGGTGTTTTATCTGTGTAATATGTGGGATGGTGTGTATGTCTGATGTTATTGTGGTTGGTGGTGTTTTGGTGGTTGGGGGTTGTTTGTGGTGGTATTGTGTGGTGGTTGTTTTTGTGGTTTTTTTTTTTTGTGTGTTTTTGTTGTTGTATGTTTGTTGTTGTTGTGTTGTTGTTGTTGTTGTTGGTTGCTCACTCAATACTTCTTCTAGATACAGTCATCATGAGTCATGTTCTTGTATTATTTGACTATTTCTTGTACGGTAGTGTCTTGATAGTACTTATGGTTAGAGGGACAGAGTTGAGAGTGGTATCTTATCTGGGATTGTGGTATCATACACATGCTGAATGAAGGGAGACAGTGAGGGTGGAGAGTCGTCAGGTGGGTTCGTAGACGACACACAGAGGATTCTTAGTGTAGTAACAGATATCATGTGTCTTGGATCTCTGAAGGAGTGCATTCTTACGATCTGGTGTGATGTCTACTATGGAAGTGATATATTACTGGTCATGTGCTGGATGGATCTATTCTAGATGCTCTCTTAATTATTGAGGGTTCTCTATAGTGATGAAGTGAGTATGAATCTATACACTGAGAGAGTTGAGAGAGGATATCGTTGATAGGATCTACACATTGTTATTCAGAGTGGTGGAGATTCTCTACGTACTTGTGTCTTGTGAGGCGTCTGTCTGTCACTTAATGATAGTGATAGAGGTGTGTATTCTACTGTATCTACACATGGAGACCAGTCAGTATTAATTGAAAGAATTTTGGAATGGTTCGGGGGTGATGATGACATCACAGCTATAATGATTGAGGAGGTCACATAGAGTATGTACGGTAGATTGTACGTCAGTCATAAGCACTGCAAGTTTGGCACTGAGAGACGTGACCAATATGGAGCGTATAGACAGGAGCTTATAGGGATGTGTCACACACTAGGCTCTGAGTATAGTGTGGAGTCTCTATATAGGGACTCTGAGGTTGGTCATACTATAGAGTAGACAGTAATAGTAGTGCTGGGTGAATTATTGAGAGTGAGAGACTTCACTGAGGATCTTAGGAGATGAAATTGGATCTAGTATGTGCACATCTTGATGTGACACGTATTTCTGGATCGGTGGTCTAAAAGCAGGTGTGTCACACTCTAGTGTTGGATCTTTTGATTTCTGTTTGGGGACAGACTCTATGTGTAGAGTGGGAAGGTATAGACACAGATCGTTAAGTGACACACTGTGGGAGAGGGGGATAGGTTGCACAGGATGAGAGAGCGTGGAGAATAGTGTGTTGAGGGTAGGTGAGAGATGGGTGTACAGTTTTGAGTGTGAAGGGGTAGGCTGGATCACAGGTCAGCGATCCTATCTCAGGATGTGCAGATAGTGATTCTAGACACGAAGAATGAGTCTCAGGAAAGAACGGGGAGCATTGTAGGCACCATAGAGAAGTACTAGGGGTTAAGAATTGAGTTAGGGATTACAGACACAATCTACACAGAATAAAGATCAGTAGTGATTCGGAGAAGATATGAAGAGAGAGATGTCATCTTGAAGGACACTCGCGCGGAGAGCTCTGGCGCAGAAGAGCACTGTGATCACACGGGAATCAATGAGGTAATAGAGCGGATAAGAGCGTATTCTGCATATATTTCTAAGATTGATAGAGTGGATCTATCGAATATGTAGAACACTTGATAGTCTCTACGAAAGGTAGGAGGGATAGATATGGGTGAGGGAGGGATGGGGGGGGGGAGTGGAACCTGAATGCAACAATTTCTGGGGAATTTTAATACCGCACGATGAACGCTGTGCTTATTCATTCGAAATACCCGCTTGGCAAAGTACATAAACAAAACAAAAATGCCGTAATTCCAACCTCATAAAAACGGGCTTCAAGAATATCCGCAGTTTACGACCTTTGCACCAACTCGACCAAACTGCACTTCTTACCCGTCCTCGACTACGCGCGGTATATACAAATACGAACATCATCATCATCATCATAATAATAATAATAATAATAATAATAATAATAATAATAATAATAATAATAATAATGATAATGATAATGATAATGATAATGATAATGATAATGATAATGATAATGATAATGATAATGATAATGATAATGATAATGATAATGATAATGATAATGATAATGATAATGATAATGATAATGATAATAATAATAATAATAATAATAACGACAGCAAAACAACAATAATCATCATCATCATATTAAAACGACAATAATAACAATAAATAGCAAGGCAAAACCATCGAGATTATTTCCCCAAAGGAGTGATCAGTTGTGATTCTCAGTCCTGGCCCGCTGGGTACGGGTCACTACGACCATGATCTATAGAAGTACATTTAAATAAGTATAGACATTGTATAGACCTTGACCGCGACCTCACCGTGACCAAGCTCTCACGCGGACCGACACGAACCAGCCTAAACCGGGGTCACTCCACGTGATTCATACTTCCCCTTCCCCTTCCCCTTCCCCTTCCCCTTCCCCTTCCCCTTCCCCTTCCCCTTCCCCTTCCCCTTCCCCTTCACCCTCTTTTCCCTTCACCCTCTTTTCCCTTCTCCCTTCTACTTGCTCCTTCTGCTTGCTCCTTTTGCATCGTCCTCTCATCTCTCATCTCTCCTATCTCATTTCCTTTTTCATCTCTCATCTCTCCTATCTCATTTCCTTTTTCATCTCTCATCTCTCCTATCTCATTTCCTTTTTCATCTCTCATCTCTCCTATCTCATTTCCTTTTTCATCTCTCATCTCTCATCTCTCCTCGCCTCTTTCATCTCTCATCTCTCATCTCTCATCTCTCATCTCTCATCTCTCATCTCCTTTCCCCCCTCTCTTCCCTTTCTTCTCTCACATCTCATCTCATCTCATCTCACCTCTCTCTCCTCTATCCTCTCTTTCTGTCCTCTCTCTCCTTTATCCTCTCTCTCTTCTCTCCTCTCTCTCTCCTCTCTCCTCTCTCCTCTCTCTCTCCTCTCTCCTCTCTCCTCTCTCTCTCCTCTCTCCTCTCTCCTCTCTCTCTCCTCTCTCCTCTCTCTCTCCTCTATCCTCTCTCCTCTCTCTCTCCTCTATCCTCTCTCTCTCCTCTATCCTCTCTCTCTCCTCTATCCTCTCTCTCTCCTCTATCCTCTCTCTCTCCTCTATCCTCTCTCTCTCTCCTCTATCCTCTCTCTCTCCTCTATCCTCTCTCTCTCCTCTATCCTCTCTCTCTCCTCTATCCTCTCTCTCTCCTCTATCCTCTCTCTCTCCTCTCTCCTCTCTCTCTCCTCTATCCTCTCTCTCTCCTCTATCCTCTCTCTCTCCTCTATCCTCTCTCTCTCCTCTATCCTCTCTCTCTCCTCTATCCTCTTTCTCATCTATCCTCTCTCTCATCTTTCCCTTTCTTCTCTACCCTCTCACTCCTCTATCCTCTCACTCCTCTATCCTCTCACTCCTCTATCCTCTTTCTCCTCTATCCTCTCTCTCCACTATCCTCTTTCTCCTCTATCCTCTTTCTCCTCTATCCTCTCTCTTCTCTATCCTCTCTCTCTCCTCTATCCTCTCTCTCTCCTCTATCCTCTCTCTCTCCTCTATCCTCTCTCTCCTCTACCCTCTCTCCTCTATCCTCTCTTCTCCTCTCTCCTCTCTCCTCTCTCTCTCCTCTTCCCTTCTCCTTCTCTGCCCTTCTCCTTGTCCCAACCTTGAATCGACATCCTCGTTCCTTTACTCATGAAAACCGTCGATTAGTGGAGGTGACTCATTACCGCAAATATTGATAAATCTATTGCGCACACCAAAGGAATTTGTGCACTATCTCTTTACGGGCTATGTATGCCCTTAAATACATAAAGGAAATTTTTTAATCTGCTCTTTTTTTTGTTGTTTCTTTTCTGTCCAGCCTAACTTTCTCGGAATATTTTACTCGTGTTTACTTGTCAGAACAAAAATATACTACGGAAATAAGTTTTTTAAATTCCAGTGACAGTTCCATTGTTAACAAATAAAAGTGTCTAAGAGTATCTGCATGACCCCCGCTTGTGCCTGACCTCTGGCCATGAACTGCACAACTGACATCCCAGACCCCGCAGTATAACGCCATTCAGTGTTTCCGACAACCGACAACGGGGCTCCAAGGAATACAAAAGCACAGTGATTGATGTGTTATCCCACGTGTTATAGCACTGTACCGCGGAATCGAGCACAACCGCAACACAGTCAAAAAAAAGTAGATACAAGCCTGGCTAACAATCTGCTGTCATTCTTTTCCGAAACAAACAAAAAAGGGGACCACTAATCCGGACAGAAGGCAATTCAAACCACATCAAAATTCCTGAAAATAAACGCGTCGCCATATGTTTCCTTTGTCCGAGTGAGCCTTAAATGGCAACTCCCACCTGGCGGCCGGTGGGCGGTGGGCGGCGGGCGGAGGTGCAGAGGGCACGGGGGAGGGGTCAGGGAGTGGAGGAGTACATGGTGAGTCATGCCCGCAACAGTTACATGCCCAGGGTAATATGCAATTCCTAGCTGCCCATACCCCTATCACACATTTTTATGATCCTTCTATTCCATAAAATCGTTTCTTCCTTTACACGTCTACGAGGCGACGAAAGGACAGTGCCACAATCTTGGGTGAGAATTCCTTCCAGGAAGGTCGCAGGTGGCGACAGTGACCTGCAAGAAGGAAGGAGGAGGGAGGGGGTCGGCTGGGGTGGCGTGAGGGGAGGAGGGGTCCCTTACCTGCAACGGGTCCCACCTCACCTCTATGGAGACACAGGCTTGGAACAACACCCGCAATAATGATAGATACTACGACCTGTGGAAAATACTAGTGACTGTCTCTAATGGGCATCTACATCCCGACATCCATCAAAGTCATATCCAGAGCACAGCACACGCGGCCACACCTAGTCATAGTGTCTATGGCTACTGGCATCCCTTCATCTCGCCACGTAGCACTTCACACCATACTGTACACCGCACTTTACACCACTCCCAACCTTACCACACCACACAACCATAAAATTGTCAAACCGTATAACAACCACTCCACCAAACTACACCACACCTCCTCACCACAAAACACCCAACACCACCGCGCCGAGCTACACCCCATCGTCACACACCGCCACAGTTTCCACAATCCGCCCCCCGCCCAATCAACAGGATCATCCGGCGAGCGAAACCGGGGTATCCATGGAATCGTCGACCGGGATTAGGGGCCTTGTAAACACACACAAATCCCAGATGACCCGACTCGAAATAGGTCACGTGTGCCGCCTCTGTTTGCTCTCGGATGCCTTCTGGTATTTATTGACCGCGCAATAAATCAACATGGAAGACGTAAGCTCATCCTACGGTTAGCATGAAAACGATCAAGAATAGGATTATGATGGAAAGTGCTGCTGAATATTCAAACAGAATTCGGCAGAATAACTGTTGTCAAACTGCCATGCAAATGAAGGCGATATTTCGAGACGATATCCATGCACGACAAATATCAAACAAAATATTTCGAAATGAAAAGGAAAGCGTTTTAAACAGATCCTCCCGCGTTGACTGACCCAATAACGGGTGCATGAATAGAACGAAATGGGGAGTAAGGGGTTGCATGCAATTGCAAACCGTTTTTTTAAGAACTGCAGGTATGCGAAATAACGAATCTGTGTCCAAACAAGCGATATGAAATTAGTAAAGACACTCGAGCATCGCGTGACCAACTCCTTCGGAAGCGGTGTGACGTAACGAGCTCCCGCGTGACGGAAAATAAACGTTACCTTGAAGGGCAATTATCCGCAGCGCCGCCATTGGCTCCATTTCGCAACGCGTTTTGCGGATCGTGGCGGAGTGACTGAACCCTTAGGCCTCAATCCAGCTTCTTTGTTTATCCTTCTTTATTATTATTTCTCTCTTCTGCTCCCTCTTTCCTTGCTGTTTCCTCTCATTTTTTTTTTTTTTTTTTTGTCCCATATCTTATCCCCCCCCCCCCCACACACACCTTTCCTGTCTCCGCCTCGTCCACCTATTCACTTCACTCTCCCATTTAGTCTTTCTCCCACCTGTCTCTTCCTCCCTTCTTTCTTTATCTATTTATTCATTTATTCACTTATTGATTTCTCTCTCCTTCCTTCCTCATACCCTAACACCCTTCCTTTCGCCTCTCATTATCTCTCCTTTCCCCTCCCCTTTCCCTTTTCCTCCCCCCCCCCTTCCCCATTCATCCCTCCCCATCCATTCTACCCCCCCTCCCCCCCCCCACCCAGCCTGTGTTATCTCCCCCGATCTAACTGCACGATATCGATCACCCCCCCCCCTTCCTCCCACCCCGCCGACGCCTCACACTGGCACGATTTACACGAACGCGGGAGTGGGAGAGGGAGAGGGAGTGGGAGTGGGAGTGGGAGTGGGAGTGGGAGTGGGAGAGGGAGTGGGAGAGGGAGTGGGAGTGGGAGTGGGAGTGGGAGTGGGAGTGGGAGTGGGAGAGGGAGTGGGAGTGGGAGTGGGAGAGGGAGTGGGAGTGGGAGTGGGAGTGGGAGTGGGAGTGGGAGTGGGAGAGGGAGAGGGAGAGGGAGAGGACGAGGTAGAGGGAGAGGAAGAGGGAGTGGCAGTGGGAGTGGGAGGGGGAGGGGGAGGGGGAGTGGGAGTGGGAGTGGGAGTGGGAGAGGGAGAGGGAGTGGGAGAGAGAGAGGGAGAGGGAGAGGGAGTGGGAGAGGGAGTGGGAGTGGGAGTGGGAGAGGGAGTGGGAGTGGGAGAGGGAGAGGGAGAGGGAGTGGGAGTGGGAGAGGGAGTGGGAGTGGGAGTGGGAGTGGGAGTGGGAGTGGGAGTGGGAGTGGGAGTGGGAGTGGGAGTGGGAGTGGGAGAGGGAGAGGGAGAGGGAGTGGGAGTGGGGATTTATGTCGTTTTGGGGGGATTTTTTTTTTCCGTTTCCCGTGCTCCTTCGGGTTGATGGCCAGTAAGTACTCGTGGTTAGTAATGTTGGTAATTGAGGCAGCAAGGTAGTCGGTTTGTTTGTTTTGTGGTTGTGGCTGTGGTTGTCTGTCGTGTATCTTGTTGACTGATTCACTGACTGACATTCTCTCTCTTGCTCTCTTGCTCTTGCTCTCTTGCTCTTGCTCTTGCTTTCTTGCTTTCTTGCTTTCTTGCTTTCTTTGCTTTCTTGCTTTCTAGCCTTCTGGCTATTCTTCTACTTGCTTGTAACCACCGTTACTCACGCGCTCGCGCACGGCTCAAGGCAAAAACAGCACCTACCAATGCATGCACTTGCGCTCGCGCCAAAGACCCCCCACCCATACACTCACACTCACACTCACACACACACTCACACACACTCTCAGTCCCGCACTCTCACTCTCACTCTCACATCTCGCTCCACAATGTCTTTCTTCTCTCCCTCGTCTCCCTCTCCCTCTCCCTCTTCGATCCCTCTCCCTCCCCCTCAGATCGCCTCCTCCCTCTCCCTCTCCCTCACGTCTCCCTCCCTCTCCCTCTCCCTCTCCCCTCCGCCCTCCCTCCCTCCCTCTCCCTCCCTCCCTCCCTTCCCTCCCTCCCTCTCTCTCTCCTCTCTCTCCAATTCTCTCTTCTCATCTCTCGATCTCTCTCAACTCTCTCTATCTCTTCTTCTCTCTCTATTTCTCTTTCCAAAATTATCCATATCTTTAACCCTTGACTGACATGCAGGGAAATGTACCCAAATAAGAAAAAACGGCAGTGACAGGAAGAGCGTGAAATGAGTTCAGTGACCATGCACAGTTGCTAATCGCTGTATGCGCGGCTTGCATTTATGGGTACTGCTTATTTGAATACCCGTAATGACGTTAATATGACTCCCATCGTATTTGCACTGGCCCCAAAGACCTCGTGTATCGCCTTTCCTCTCCATCCAGCTATTGGCGGCCTCTTCCCTGCTTCTCTTCTCTTTTGCTTCCTGTGCCATTCCCCTTCGTTGCTTGTGCTCCTCCTCTCCTCTCTCATCTCCTCTCTTCTCTCACTCTCTCTGCTCATCGGTCTCCTTCTCTCTCGTCCTCTCTCTCCTCCCTCCTCTCTCTCTCCGCTTTCTCCTCTCTCTTCTCTTCCCTCTCTCTCTCTCTCTCTCTCTTCTCTTTCTCCTCTCTCTCTCTCTCGTCTCCTCGCTCTCTACATGCTTCACTCCTCTCTCTCATCTCTTTCTCTCCTCTCATCTCTCTCTCTCTTCCATCTCATCTATCTCTCTCTCTCTCTCTCCATCTCTCACTCTCTCATCTCTCTCCTCTTTCTCTCTCTCATCTTTCTTCGTCTCTCTCTCTTTCCTCTCCCTCTCTCTCTCCTCTCGTCTCCTTTCTCTCTCTCTTCTCTTCTCTCTTCGCTCTCTCTTCCCCCCTCTCTCTCTCCTCACTCTCCTCTCTCTCATCGTCATCTCGTCCTCTCTCATCATCCCTCTCTCCTTTCTCTCGCTCTCTCTCCAACTCTTTCTTCTCCTCCTCTCCTCTTTCCCTCTCTCTCCTCCTTCATCGCTCTTCATCTCAATCGTCTCTCTCTCGTCTTCCTCTCTCCTCTCCCTCACCTCACTCTATTCATCAACTTTTCTCTCTTCTCTCTCTCTCCTCTCCTCTCTCCTCGCCTCTCTCCTTCTCTCTTCTCTCTCTCTCTCTCTCTCCCATCTCAAGTCATTTCTCAGCCTTCTCCCGCTCCTCATCATCTCTCTGTCTCTCTCTCTCTCTCCTCTCTCCCGCCTTTCCCCGTCGTCACTGTTGCTCTTTCTCTCTCTCGCTTCCCTTTCCCTCGTTCGTTCCTTGTTGCTCGGCCGTCCCTGCTTGCCTTTAGTCCCCGCTTCTGTCTGCCGAGTTCAGACTGTTGCTTGCTCACTCCTCCCGCTTTTGTTTGTTTAGAGCTGGCGCAGTTGCTTGCCTTGTCGTATTTCGCTTGTAATTCGCGTACCGTCAATGCATGGGACGGGAAGGGGGAGGAGGGGGGAAACAAAGGAATACAACGAATACGAAGAAATAAACCGGAGAGGCGATTGCGGTAAAGGGAGGCGTGAGAGGAAATAGCGGTAGGAGTGCATGGGAAGAGAGGGGGGAGAGGAACGAGGAGGAAGAAAGGGGAGGAGAGCGGAGAAGGAGTTAAAAAGGGAGAGAAGAGAGACGCGGGGGGAAAAGGGGGGGGAGAGGGTGTGGGGACGGCTGGGAAGACAGTCCGCCGTTTTTTCCCCTTCCCCATCACTTCCCATTTTGACACTACTTTGCCCGGTGTATTGTTCCTCTCCTCTCCCCCTTTCCTCCCTCCCCTTTTTTCGTTTTTCCTTTTCGACGCGATTCCCCACATCATTTTTCCCTTTCTCCTTTTTTTTCCTGGGTGCTCGTTTCTCATCGTTTCCTTCTCTCCCTTCTCCTTTGGCCCTCGCTATCACTCCCCTCAAGGCCTCGTGACTCGCACGGGTTCCTCGATTTACTCTACGATACCCATCCCCTTCCTTCTCGCGTCGACCTTTTTCCCCCCACCCGCCCCCTTTCGGCCTTCCCCTTCACGCTCCCCCCCCCCCCCCCCCCGGTCCTCCCTGGACGGCGGTGTGTGATGCACCTGTGCCCCCTCCAACGGCCTTCGGGTGCCAGGCGTAAATTTTAAAGCGCTCTCCGCGCGCTTATCACCCTCCGCTCCTCGACATCTTCGACATGGGCCCGCAGCATCCCATACAACAACATACATACATACATACATACAAAACAAAAATTTAACATACATACATACATACATAACATACATAAATACAACTACAACATACTTTACAAAACATACAACATACTACATACTTTACTAACTAAATTAAGGAAAAATTTTAAATTTTCTAAATTATTTTCCTTTACACTTTGCCAGGGGATGCACAGCCCCGGGGCTGTGTTCGGGCGTGTGTCCCACAAAGAATCTCGGGAGGCAGGTCGTTTTGTCTAAGTCAGTGCATTCTTTTTTTTTTTGGGGGGTTTCAATGGATGGGGGTGAGGCCCGGTCAAGATGAGGATATGAGAAAAGCCTGGGGAAATTTTTTGTGTTGTACGGGGGTTTGGAGATAAACTTTAGCGTGACCTTGGCTCGGAGGGCAAAGGTCGCCATTGTTAAATGGAAGGGGAAATTTAAATTTGTTTGTTTTTTAGCGCCCTTTATCGCGGTATTGAGATCGGTGGTGCAGGGCGTGATCGACTATTTTTTTGTCACTTTTCCGGTAAATTTGGGGTGGGGTTTTATGGGGTTTTTCTAAATGTTTTGGGATAAAAGTAAATGACTCGGTAAGGGGGAAATGAATTGCATCCTTTAAATTTATATCTGCACCTTTCGGGTAAAATAATTCTTTTATCAAAATATATATTTATATATATAATACATCCACCATCCTTCCACCATTCCATCATCCACCCCCCTTCATCCATCACCATCCATCCCTCCATCATCCACCATCAAAACCATCCACCCCATCCTTCCATCCTTTCCCTCCTCCATCCACCAACCCAATTACCCTAAAAAAAAAAAAAAATGGGAGCTGTTGTGTGTTTGGGAAAGAGTCTATGTATTATTTATGTCCCAATGGAGGATGTATGTATCTATGATGTTTTGTCTATCTAACATCTCTGGTATTATGTGTGTCATAGTCCTTCAATGCCTCTAAATCATTTCCAGTTATCAACCATATTAGCTGCTGTCAATTAATAAGCGCAGCGTGCGACTGCTCACGCGGCCTCCCCCGGGAAGGGAGGTACACCGGGGGGGGGGGGGGTAGAGGGGGGAAGGGGGGTGATAAAGGATTAAAATTTTTTTACATATGGGACTATATTCATACAGTATATAAAAATATATTTAAATATATATTTATTTATATATACACCAACAATATATGTATAATTTCAATATAGGTTTTTATATATATAATATTATAATATATTATTTAATATAATATATACATTTAAAAACAACCTATAATGTATATATATCATATAAACTATTTGTATAAAAGGGATATATTTAACTATTATATGTTATTTGTATATATGCTTTTTTTTTATACACATAATTATATATTAATATATTATAACCATAACATTGTGTAAATACATATATAATTGATTACATTTTTTAAAATATATGTTAATATTTACTTTAAAATAAAACATATATATACACATTTACTTTTATGTTTTTATACAATTAAACTATGTAATATAAAATTTTTTTCATATGTTATACATAAGCTTTTAAAATGTATATTCAGTATTATGTTTATATAACATGTATATATTTAAATTATATAAAATATAAAGCAATATGTATATGTTATGTGTTTTTTATGTATTATATGTATATCTATGTGTACTATGTTATATATTGTGAATAATGTGTATCTCCTCCCTCTCTCCTCTCTCTCTCTCCCCTCAATATATAAAATATATATATATTTATATATAAAAAATATGTGTGGTGTGTATTTTAGTAAAAATATTTTTATATTTTTATATGTATTTATATATGTTTTGTTTTTTTTAGTATATATGTAATCATATTTATAATTATTTATTTTATGCATGGTAATATTTTTTAAATGTTTTATAGTGAAATGATTTAATATGTATATTTGATATTTTAATTACTTATAGTTTGTTTTTTTAATTTTGATTTTATATTTTTATATTATATAATTTTATAACGGGTCTATGTACAGTCTTAGGTTTTTACATAGATATGTAAGTGTAGTGAAATATATGTATATACGTTATAACTTTATTTTTTTGTATATGTAAGTATTATGGTAATTCCCAACATTTTATATTGTATAGCATGTATGTTTAGCATGTATGTATATATATAATGTAAAAATGCTTACTTGTATATAATGTTATATGCATTTTATGTAAAAATGCATTATGTATATATATATGTTATCCCATACATGGTATATAATGGAATGTTTACATGTAAAATTTTTGTATATGCATACAGTATATAATGTAAATGCATAAATGTAAAATTTATTATATGTCATACATGTATATATATATGTAATGCAACATGTAAAATATAGTATATCATACATGTTTATATATTTATATGCATACATTAATATATGTAAAATGCAGTACATGTATATATATATGAAATGCATACATGTATATATATATGTATATGCATACATGTATATATATATGTATATGCATACATGTATATATATATGTATTTGCATACATGTATATATATAATTGTATTTGCATACATGTATATATATATGTATTTGCTACATGTAATATTTGTATTATTTGCATACTTTATATAAGTATGTATTTGCATAAAATGTATAAATATGTTGATTGCATACATGTATTTATTGTATATGCATACATTATAATATGGAAAATGCATACATGTATTTAAATGAAATATGCATACATGTATTTATGGATATTCATATGATGTATATACATATTTTTTTGCATGTATATTGTATTTCTATATATACATATATGTATATATATGTTAATATAATATATATGGATAATTGATATAAATGTACATTAAAAATGTTTGTATATGTAATATTTATATATGTATAATATTTTTTTATATATGTTTATAAATTAATTGTAATATATTTTATTATATGTGTATATAATTTTATAGTTAAATTATTAAAATGTGTATATATATTAATATATTGTATATGTATTTATATATTATATATAATATTTAATATGTATAATATTTTTATATATGTATATATAATTTATATATGTATATAATTTATATATGTATTATATTTATATATGTTTTATATAAAAATTAAAAATTGATATAT
>NC_061832.1:6888660-6893660 GCF_019202785.1 Penaeus chinensis
TTTCTCCCATAGAATAGCACTTTCTGTAATGCTCATTGAATGGTGGTTAGATTTTGTGACTTGTTTTAAGAACTCGTTTTAAAATCTGGACCGTATTTTGAAGTCGGTGAATGGAATTCACGTGACGGTTATATTGCTAGTTTGAGTCTCCAAAAGAAGTAATTAATATATTAATAATTACTTTCATTGGATTACTGGCCGGGTGACTGATTATGATCATCATCTTAATATATACTCTTTGATATTCATTAAACTAGATCATACTCATTGAAGCTGACGTACACAGTTTGAGATTAATAGACTAAATTCATTTTTATGACCTCATAATATTTATTCACTGTGTCTCAGATAGCAATTATAAGCTGAACACAAAATGAGTTTGGTGACTGTGCATGAATTACATAACTATATTTGGAAAGCTACAAAAAGATTAGATTATTTTTAGTCTTTTTTAGTTCCCCCTTTCTTAATAACAGATGTATATGTATATATAAATATACATTTCTATTTTATTTGTAGAGAATATATTGAAATACCTTTTTGAAATTGGTATAATTTATTCTTAACATATAGCAAAATAAGTTTATTTTGTATTTATTACTGATCTATAGTGATATTCTTTTCAGTTTGTTTTAAGGATATGTTTCTTCATAGATAATTGATAGGCCTGAAATTGAATAAAATGATTTCCAAAGATTTTTGGTATAATTGAAAAATACCATTACGGCTTGTAGTAATTCATTGCCTGGCTGTGCCAGGTTCAGAATATAGCATTTTTATTTTGTGTTAGGTATGGATTATTTTAAGAGTATTTTATTTTATGATATTAGAAGAACTTAATAAGTCATGTGTAGTACAATATTTATCGTCTCTACTTTTATTTAGTTCAAGATATAATTGCTTGAATTTTGAAGGAGATATGCATCATTATTTTACAAATGCTATTCACTAAATATTTATTTTTTGTGAACCTAAACATTTGGAAATAAAACGTGAATAATATTGTTGTTTTCTTTTTTATAATCCTGAAAAAAGTATATCTGTCAACCAGAATATGAAATTGGTTAGTTTAAATTTAACTAATAAGAAAAATTAACATTTATTCCAGAGGAAATTGAAGTGTTACAGTTTTGTTCATTTTAATAGGTGGTGATAGAGTTTGGTTGTACCTTTTGATTTTCTAGATGACATAACCAAGCCTTAATTGTTTACTATGGCTCCACAAGTACATAGTCACCAAGAAGTCTGTACTAATACTACCTATCTTGCCTTTTCACCCCTTTTCTTGATTTTAGGATTTTTTTTTTTTTTTGTATTGTTATTAGTATTTTAATAACCTAATAATCATGATGTCAATAATAAAAATAAGAGTATCAATTTTCATAGCATTGAAAAATCCTGGAAATTCAAGAAATGCAGAAATCAAGAGGCTGAGCACTTGAGCCATTTACAACAAAATTCACAGAAAACAGTGGACAGGACATTTACTCACATACCATGGCTTTAAGTTTCCTCTTTGTAAATGCTTATATTAAAATCTTAGTTTTATTGAATGATACATGATTGAAAAACGTCTTTGTCATTAACACTAAAAATATCCAAGAGAAATACCTAACTTCTGTACTCATTCACTTAGCATTAATCTTAGGCTAACATTACCCCCTAATCCCATGCCTGTGGAGAGGAACAGAAGGGGGCTGAGGCTCAATGTTGGGGATTGGCTCTTGCCTCAACTAATTGTCTTTTCTTCCGTCCTTTATCATATGCCCACTGAAATCAAAGACATTTGTTCCAATAAAGGACTTCTGTAAACCCCTCCCACCACAATACGTTACCATAGTGCTATATATGACCTTTGATGTCTAGCACATTTGTTTGTTTAAAAACTTTAAACATTCTTCCCTCCTCAGATATATATTCTTGTGATCTAATTTCCTCTTTGCTTATTCCTATCTTCACCCATTTTCTCATCCTCTCCACCTTTATCCATTTTCATCCTTTCCAGTACCATCCTACTGCTGCACGACTGTTGTGTAGCACATAATCATTGACCCCCCCCCCCCTCTTTATCCTTTCTGATACTATGCCTTCCTATAGTGCTATGTGACCTTTGATGTCTAGCACATTTATTTTGCTTTTTAACCATTAACCATTTTCTTTTCCCCCTTTCCTTTTCCTTCTCTTCTCCAAACCCTCCTGTACACATCCTAAAGTGTAAGAGCTGTGCTGAAAGGATGAAAGGCTGGCTTCTTGTAGCCTCAGGGATCCACGGATAATGGCATTCCCTTGGTTTATCGTCTAGCCCTTACCCCTCAGAGGGACCCTGAGGAGTAGACTGTTTCTCTTCCCTACATATTTCAGGCTCACCATAGCCAAAAATGATTTTACATTTATATTAAGCGCTTTTCCTTACTTGTCCTCTCTTCCCTGACCCATCAGCCTGTTGGACATCCTCAAGGAGTCCCCCATCTTTTCAACTGACATCCATTAGATGCATAAATATCCTCCATTTGATCAAATCACCTTTTGTCATTGAACCTTCCTATCAGTCCCTATCCTACCCCATTTACTCCCCTCTTTCTACCCCTTTCACTACCATAGTATCTAATAATACTATACCCACTGAAATAAACATTTTATTCAAATAAAGAACCTCTTTAAACCCCTTTCATCACAATGCTTTACCATAGTCCTTTGATATCTAGCACATTTATTTGTTTAAATCATTTACCACTAACCATAAGGGCCATTAAGTCTTGCTCCTTCATCAACTAGCCTATCCAGAATTGATTTTCTCTGTTTTTCCAACCCCTTCCTCTCCTTTGATCACAACTTCGACCACGGCTACCACTACCTCCTCGATGCTTGCTGTCAACTTGATCCACTCTCCTCCTGCACAGTCTTCTTAATTTTCTACTCTCTCCTCTCTTATTACCATTCATCTTTATTGTCCTCCTGTCTGCGGTATTGTCCTCTCGTCCTACTTCCACCTCGGCAAACCTTTTGAGTACTCATTTTAGACCAGCCAAGAGGGATCGATTTCTTGTGATTCCCCCTTTAGCCCCTTACTCTGACAATACTGTCCTCTTTCAACAAGATTTCCAATAACAGGTAGGCAAAGTTTTCTTCCGCAGCCTTTCAGATCGTCCATGCTTTGTAATAATTACATCTAAGTCACAAGCTTGAGCCTTATCTACCATGACAACACTGTTCCTGCCCAGCCTCAGTCCTCCCTTAATACTTGTATCGGAGATGTTTCCATCTCCCCAGCTGATTACCTCTCTATGACAAGTATTGGTCAGACTAATTGCCTGCCTCATTGACTATAAAGCAATATCAATTCAGTGCTACATTATTCTCCCCAGAGGCCGTCGTAAGTCCTACACCAAAATTGCAAATTGACAAGACGGAGTTTTGTCCTGTTTTACTATATCAACACCTCCCTCGTCAAACGTCAGAAATGTTGGCGTTTTAGTCACCCTTGCTCCACAGCCCGCTGCCCTGTATGTGCCCAACCTGATCATGATCGTTCAAATTGCTTTCACAGCAATGCATTTGTGCCAACCCGTAATGTATTTCTTGGGAGCTGAGGTAGCATTTCTCAGATTCTAACTCGGCCTCCTCAGCCCTGCGAGGCTAGAGAGGAAGCACGCCGTCCCGGTTTTTATCTCGCAACTTATTTCAACGCTGTCCTCTGTACTCGTCTCCCTTCTTCCCAAGATGTCTCATCATCTCCCCCAGTATCTCTTCCCCCTACCCCTTCTCCCAGTCAAATTCTTTTGCCATTCTAAATCCAGAAACACCAATCTCTACCACTTCCTCTGTGCTTGCCCCTCCTCACTTCGCCTGTCGCGCCAGACAATCTACACGTTCCCCCTCATCTTCTCTATCATATTCTCCCCTACACCTCCCTCTGCCTCTACTCCTCGGACATCTGTCACTCGTTCTCCACACACACACACACACACACACTCACACTCACACTCACACTCACACTCACACTCACACTCACACACACACACACACTCACACTCACACTCACACTCACACTCACACTCACACTCACACTCACACACACACACACACACACACACACACACACACACACACACACACACACACACACACACTCACACTCACACTCACACTCACACTCACACTCACACTCACACTCACACTAACATTCACACTCACACTCACACTCACACTCACATTCACACTCACACTCACACTCACACACACATATATATGCACACACACACACACACACACACACACACACACACACACACACACACACACATATATATGCACACACACACACACACACACACACACACACACACACACACACACACACACACACACATATATATATATATATATATATATATATATAACACATACATATACACATATATACACATATATATACACACACATATGTATATATGTGTGTGTGTGTGTGTGTGTGTGTGTGTGTGTGTGTGTGTGTGTGTGTGTGTGTGTGTGTGTGTGTGTGTGTGTGTGTGTGTGTGTGTGTGTATACATATATATACGTACACACACACTGCATATATATATATATATATATATATATATATATATATATATATATATATATATATGTATATATATGTATATATATATATATAATGAATATATATGTATATATATTCATATATGGATATATAATGAATATATATGTATATATATATGTATATATATCATATGTATATACATATATATATATATATATATATATATATATAATATATAGTGTATATATATATGTATATATATATATTTTTTTTTTTTTTTTTTTCTATTATTATTTTTCTGTGCCATCACCGATGCGGTGTTTGACGAACTACTAGGTGTCATGTTTCCTGCTGTCGGGCTCTGTCTCAGAGGTACTCAAGCTAAGGTTTTCTAATGTGTCTTTACAGTCATCGCGCTCGGATTAATTCTTGAAGCTCGCGTCCCTGTCCGATTTTTCT
>NC_061832.1:6913893-6918893 GCF_019202785.1 Penaeus chinensis
AGGAGGAGGAGGAGGAGGAGGAGGAGGAGGAGGAGGAGGAGGAGGGTGGGGGGGAAATCCGGAAATTATGACACCGAGTGATGTGACAAAAATGCGTAGATGGGGGGGGGGGGGGAGTTCCGCTCGGGATGCAAAGCAAGATATATCGCATAATAGCCCCGAGAAGGTGAGGAAGAGAGAGGAGACGGGAGAGGCAGGAGGTGAGAGACTGGGTTAGGGGCGACTGATATTTGGGGAACGAATCTGCACAAGAAGAACATCGATATAAATAAATAGAATACAGCCCTTACTGCTAGCACTAAAGAACAACAAGAATAAGAACAATAAGAACATTAAGAACAACAATAAGAACAATAAGAACAACAATATGAACATTAAGAACAACAATAACGATAAACGAACAATTCCCCCTATGCCCACGGCAGATGGACGGAACAAAGTCCTAAAAACTAACACAAAAAAACTAAATTTACAAAAAGGATGCAAGTAAATAAAACAAAACAACAACACCAAAACAAAATAACTGCTTAAAAACTAGCACGAAAAACAATTACACACACAAAAAATAATAAAACAAATACAACCCGAAGCGAAAAATCTTCCCCCGAAACAGTCTCGCTCTCTCGCCTGAGGATCAATACCCGTTATCGTGACGAGCGCTTTCAGACACACGTGGCCGGGAGGGGGGGGAGGGGGGGGAGGAAGGAGGATAGAGGGGGGGAAGGAAGGGGGAGGGGGGAAAGAGGGGGAGGAAGGGGGAAAAGTTTGGGAAGGGAGGGAGGGGAAAGAAGTGGTGGAAAAGGGGGGAAGAGGTGGGGAGGGAGGAAGAGGAAGAGGGAGGTAAGGTTGGGAAGACAGAGGGAAGAGGAGAGGGGGAGGGGGAGGGGAAGAAGAGGGGGAGGCGAGATGGGAAGTGAGGAAAGGAAAGGAATGAAATGCGAGTATAGATGTTGAAGAAGGAAAACAGAGGAGGGGAGGGAATAAGGAGAAGAGAAGGAAAGAAGGGGGGAGGGAATAAGGAGAAGAGAACGAAAGGAGAAGGGAAGGAAAAGAAGAGTACAGTGGAGATGGGAGAGAAAGGAGGAGAAAGAGAAGGAAGGGGGAGGGAGAAGCGGAAGGCGAAGTGGGGGGGAGGGGGGGAAACCAAGGGGTGGGAAATAAGGTGACGAATCCTCCTTCAACGATATTTCGTTCTTTCCTCCCCTCACAAAGAAAGAAACAAACAAAACAAACAAACACAAATCCCCTAAAACACAAATACACCAAAAAACAAACAATAAACACAAAAAAAAAAAAATAATAAAAATAAACACACCAAAATACACCTCCAGCAGCACCTGCCATGAGCATCTCCCATGCACCGATAGATAAAAGCCAAAGCCTCTATCCGCCGCCTGACTGATGACTGACAGACTCTTCGATCCGACGGACAATGACGAATCAACGGGGGTGGGGGGCCCGGGAAAAGGTTGGAGTGGGAGGGCATGCGGGGAAGGGGGAGGTGGGGAGTCTTCATATCACGGTCCCTACCCCCCGGCCGCCCCCTTCCCTCTTCCCAACCCCTCTCCCACACGCCCACCGCCCGCCGCCCACCTGTTGCACTAAGTATAACCACGCATGACACGGAGCCTCGCGTCTGGCCCCCCCTCTTCTCCCTCTCCCTCCCCCCCTTTCCCCCGCTTGACTGACACCACGCCACGGCTGACACGACGCCGTGACTGTCGCTGAGGTCAGATGGTCTGGATATTTCTCTTCCTTTGTTTTTCTTTCTATCCCAAACCTTTGCTCTCGTTCTCTTTCTCTTTTTTTTTTTTCTTTTCCCTCTTCCCTCCTTCTCCCTTAAACCCTCCCTCTTCCACTTCCTCCTCTTCCCCTCCCTTAACCTCATCCTTTCTTTCCTCTCCCTCCCTCTCCCTCTCCTTCCCCTCCCCTCCCCTCCCCCCTCCCTTCCCTTTTTCCCCCTTTTCCCCCTCCCCCTCCCCTCCCCCTCTCCCTCTTCCTCCTTTTCCTCCTCTTCCCCTCCTGTTATCTCCCCCCCCCCGCCAGGATTAGCAAACGTCAAAATCGAAGCCGATAAGACACGCCTCGCCCCAGAAAATGACCGCGTCGAGGCTCTGCAGATAATCTTCAATAATTCATTAGTATCAGATTTCGGAGGAGGAGGAGGAGGAGGAGGAGGAGGAGGAGGAGGAGGAGGAGGAGGAGGAGGAGGAGGAGGAGGAGGAGGAGGAGGAGGAGGAGGAGGAGGAGGAGGAGGAGGAGGAGGAGAAGAAGAAGGAGAAAAAGAACAAGAAGAAGAAAGAAAGAAGTTAAAACACGCAAACCAAACCTAAAAACCACAATTCCACCCCCTTTCAACTCCCCCCATCCATCAGGCATCTCCCTGTGCCACCCTCGCCGCCAGTGCCACGGAAACAGGTGCGTTATCAGCAGTGCCACACGCCGCCCGTCCTGCTCCTTTCGGGCTTCTCTGCCGCGGCGCCACACCCCAGTCAGTGCCTCTCCGCCGGTGTTTCCCGAGCGGCACCCTGGGATTCCCTCTGTGGTGGCTCCCGGCGGTGCTGCCTCGGTGTTACTTGTCCCACGCTGCTAGCTTTCGTCTTGGTATTACGAATTCAGACTTATTTGGGTTGATGTTATTTTGTTCTTATGCGTCTTAAATGACTGATCTCAGCTGGTATTATTCGGTGCTACTCATTTCACGTTCCTCATTTTGACTGGTGTTGTTCAGTGTTATTTGGTGTTACTGGTTTCATGTTCATTCCTTCTTCCAGGCATTACGCTTCATCCGTCAGTATACTTATAATGCTTTCAAGATTACTATTTATTGCGTTATTAACTGGAGATTACAACACAGCGTTCTTAATCAGGGTGATAAATATGATAAAATAATGTTACGTGGTGCTACGCCCTCCGCGTTATGTTCCACGCCCGGTGTAACTCGGTGTTAATAATTGTATCAAATATCTAGCAAAAGTCGACATTGTATTTTCATCGTAAGATCTGTGATTTCCTCTTCTTAATCTCGCCCTCTCTCCTCTGAAAAAAAGTCTTCTCCAATTTGCGAAACGAAAAAATAAAATGAAATAAAAGACCTGATGGCATCCACCTGTCCTGCTGCATCAATTGTTGTGCCGCCTCTCCTGCTCGCTAGAATATTCCAGCACAGCTAAACTCGTCCCCAGAATTGTCCCCTCACTCCCCCGCCTTCCCCTCACTCCCCGACCCCTCCCTTCAACCCCCTCACACCTCTCCCTCCCCTTCTCTGCTCTTCCTCCCACTCCCCGCTCTCTCTCCCCATCCCCGTCCTCCCCCTCCCTCTCCCTGCTCCCCTTCCCCCTTCCCCCCCCCAACACCAACGCCTCTTCCCTTCCTTCGTTATCTCTTTTCCCATCCCACGCCATCCTCTCTCTCTTTTCTCCCTCCCACTCGCTTACCATTCCTCACGCACTCATTCACTCACTCACACACTCACTCATTCCCTCCGTCTTCCCCTCTTTTTATTGGTCCATTTCGACCTCTTATACCCCCCCCCCCCCCCCAATCACACAGACAAGGTCACTATTACACCGTATCCTTTGTATCACATTATTTTAGTTGATAGAACTTCATATCTAATAAAACCTACCGTGCATCATTTAATCCAACTCACACGTTATGTTTCCCTCATAAATTCACATTAAAACATACTACATTTATTCTGAAATTCATATTCTAAATGACTTACACAACGCAATTAGCTTTGAAGTCACTCCTTTACGTTTCGCAACATATATATCCTTATCTTACAACACTTTAACTAACAAAATGTCCCATAGATTATTGAACAAATCTTCCATATCTGAAGACCCGGCTGACCTGATGACCCGCTCCCTTGACCTGATCCGACGGCCGCTTTCGTTCGGCTTAATCGGCTTAGTCATCATCGGCCTCTTATCGGCGGTTTGATAAAGGGGCACCGATTTCCACGCGACAGATCCCCTCCCTCCCTACCACCTTCTCCCCATTCTCCCTCTCCCTCTCCTCCTCTCCCTCTCCTCCTCTCCCTCTCCTCCTCTCCCTCTCCTCCTCTCCCTCTCCTCCTCTCCCTCTCCTCCTCTCCTCTCCTCCTCTCCCTCTCCTCCTCTCCGTCTCCTCCTCTCCCTCTCCTCCTCTCCCTCTCCTCCTCTCCCTCTCCTCCTCTCCCTCTCCTCCTCTCCCTCTCCTCCTCTCCCTCTCCTCCTCTCCCTCTCCTCCTCTCTCTCTCCTCCTCTCCCTCTCCTCCCTCTCCCTCTCCCCTTTCTCCCCCTCCCCCTCCTCCCTAGAACTGGCGAAGGTCAAACGGGGTCGATCGTGCGATGTGTGGGCAGGTCGAGCGAGACAGAGGGAGGGAGGGAGGGAGGGAGGAGGGAGGGAGGGAGGGAGGGAGGGAGGGAGAGAGAGAGAGAGAGAGAGAGAGAGAGAGAGAGAGAGAGAGAGAGAGAGAGAGAGAGGGAGAGAGAGGGAGGGAGAGAGAGGGAGGGCGGGAGGGAGGGAGGGAGGGAGGGAGGGAGGGAGGGAGAGAGAGAGAGAGAGAGAGAGAGAGAGAGAGAGAGAGAGAGAGAGAGAGAGAGAGAGAGAGAGAGAGAGAGAGAGAGGGAGAGAGAGAGAGAGGGAGAGAGAGGGATAGAGAGGGAGAGAGAGGGAGAGAGAGTGAGAGAGAGGGAGAGAGAGAGGGAGAGAGAGGGAGAGAGAGGGAGAGAGGGAGAGAGGGAGAGAGGGAGAGAGGGAGAGAGGTAGAGAGGGAGAGAGGGAGGGAGGGAGGGAGGGAGGGAGGGAGGGAGGGAGGGAGGGAGGGAGGGAGGGAGGGAGGGGGGGAGGGAGGAAGAGTGAAAAGGAAGGAGGTAGAGTGGGAAGGAAGAGGAAGGGAGAGGGAAAAGAGAGGGGGGAAGGAGTAGTGAAGAGAAAAGGGAAGGAGGGGGGGGAAGGGAGAATGGTAGGAAGGGAAATAGGGATGGACAGAAACGGGAGAAGGAGGAGGA
>NC_061832.1:6923893-6926393 GCF_019202785.1 Penaeus chinensis
AGGGAGAAGGGAGAAAGGGGGATGGGGAAGAGGGAGAGGGGATGGGAGAGGGGGAGAGGGGGATGGGGATGAAGGAGAGAGAAAGGGAGGGGATGGGAGACAGGGAGAGGGGAAAGGAAAGAGAGAGGGAGAAGGAGGAGGGGAGGGGGGAGGAGAGAGTGAGAATAAGAGAGTGACAGTGAGACAGTATGAGGAAAAGAGAAAGAGAGAGAAAGGTGAGGTTGGCACAAACGCTCCCCCAAAAAGTATGCGTTCAAACCAGAGCTGCCAACACTGCCAACCATTCCCCCTAAGTTCCATTTCCCAATAAACACACACTTCGTTTGCCCATGTTGTAACAACCGGCCACGTCCAACCGCAAAAGCACGCCTACACACACGCCCGCACCACAAACACACACCAACACACACGCCCGCACCACAAACACAGACTTCCACCCACGTCTGCATCACAAACACACACGCCCGCACCACAAACACAGACTTCCACCCACGTCTGCATCACAAACACACACGCCCGCACCACAAACACAGACTTCCACCCAAGTCTGCATCACAAACACACACGCCCGCACCACAAACACACACCAACACACACGCCCACACCACAAACACGAGACTTCCACCCATGCCCGCCCCGCAAACACACACCAACACACACGCCTGCACCACAAAAGCACGCCTACACCCACACCCACACTGCCGAACTTAAAACAATGAAAACACACACAACGACGGAAACAAGAGGTATTCCTACGCATTTATGCAACAACGAAATGTCAAAAGGATATTACTCACAATCATAAATGTTTCCTTCCGACTGAAGAAAAAAAGTAAATAAATTCTAAAAAATGAAGGACCATTTGTTCGTCAAACAGCTGTCTTCCTTTCAAGTTGCACAGAGATGATGTACTTTTAGCTGCTAAACAGATAGCTAGGATCAAAACTGGGAAGAATCCCCTAAAATATGAGAATTAAAAATAGCAACATGAAAAAATAATTACACTGGTGATGATGAAAATATCAACAGTAACAAAACCGAAAGATAAATAAATAAATAATGATGATAATAACAACAACAACAACAACAACAACAACAATAACAGCACAGAACAAAGAAAAATATACACCAAAATAAAACCAAAATAAAGCAGGGGGGGGGGGGCACCGAAAACTGTCAAACCGGAGAGGTGTCAGGGAACAGGCGACCAAACCTTCACCTTCCGCGATGGCAACAGCCCGAGGCCACATGACAGGTCAAAGGTCAACGTGGGAAGCTGTGGGGAGAGCGGTGTGGGAGCAAACACGAATGTATGGGAAAAACATGCACGGTTGGATGGAGACTTACGGTGTCGGGCGAGAGAGAGAGAGAGAGAGAGAGAGAGAGAGAGAGAGAGAGAGAGAGAGAGAGAGAGAGAGAGAGAGAGAGAGAGAGAGAGAGAGAGAGAGAGAGAGAGAGAGAGTAGCAACGAAAAAAACATACAAAAAAAAACAAAAAGGAAAGTGGAAATGGAAACACGAGCAACAAAGACAAACGACCGACAGTGAGAGAGAGAGAGAGAGGCAGAATAAACGGAGAAGTGGAATAAAATTTAAAGGGTGAGACCCCGAACACAACATGTGGACAAAAGACAAACACTTCTACCTTTAACAGATTAACATACCACTTAATTGAAATAGGAAAAAATATATGGCAATAATAAGTACAATTAGCGTGGTTAGTTTCATTTCTATCACCACCACCATAACCATCATTATCATTATCATTATCCTTATAATCATCATTATCATTATCATTTTCCTTATAATCATCATTATCATTATCATTATCATTTTCCTTATAATCATCATAATACGAACAGAAAAACGCTCAAACAGAAAAGACGGCAAAAGTAACACCATTAACATGAGCAATATCAATAATCATATGTCGGAAACCATAAAACCGAGGACAAAAAACAATAATAAACGAATTCGCGCGGGTCACCACCTAGCCCGCTCGAGTAAGCGAAGCCGAAGAGAAAAAGACGGAATCGGACGCTCTACTGCCATGCCATAAAAGGAAACGACAGCGTATCCGAACACCACTGGCTACGGATAACACCTATGAGAACCGAATATCCGAACACTGCTTCCCGCTGTGACGTAACGAGAACACGTAACGAGCCACGGCCAGAGTATCGAGCAGCAACGGCGTAACGCCCGCGGAAATATCGCCGCCCGTTACGAGTAAATAAAACCCGGACCAAAAACAGAATTCCGTAACGTGCAATTTTCGTACGTGTGTTTTTATTCTTTTTTTTTTTTTTTTTTCTCTCTCTCCTAGTGAGCAAATCGTGTGCGAGACTTGGAAGGAAAAACGCAACTAAGGTTTAAAAATACGAACAAATAAACACACGCGCAACATCAACTCCTTAAACAGTTACTGGTTTCCCATCTAGCATCTCTTCCTCTCCCTCTCCCTCCTTCCTTATCCCTTCTCCTCTTCTCACCCCTTCCCC
>NC_061832.1:6936393-6938893 GCF_019202785.1 Penaeus chinensis
CCAGAACAATTGCAGCTTTTAACATATATAGCAATTAAATCTAAAAGAGCAAACAACGAAGAGGGAGAAAACATTAAATTACAACAAAAACCATTCCTATTACTAACACAAACAACAACACCAACAACGAAAACAACTAATAAAAACAACAACACTTAATCACAGACGCCTAAAAACCCGACAAAGAAAGTCAGGGAAGAGGCAGCAGCTCTCCAGACAGGTAGGCAAGTGACGGCGGGAGAGGTGACCGTCCAAGTAAACATTTCCTGCGATACTTGTGGTCAGCAGAGGGTACTGCTACCACTCCCTCACCCCCCCCCCCCTACACCCCCTAACTCTTTAGCTTAACCCCCCCCCCCCGCCTTAACCAATCTCCACTAGAAGCTTTCAACGCATACCCACTCCCTTGCCCCCTAACATTCAGCTTACACCCCCCCCCCACCTTCCCCCAACTCCCCTTTAACCAAACCCCACTAGAAGCTTTCAACGCATACCCACTCCCGTGCCCCCTAACATTCAGCTTACCCCCCCCACCCCCCACCTTCCCCCAACTCCCCCTCAACGCATTCCCTCTACCTACCACGCTCACCCGGAGTATACTCCACATCCCACACTCGGCATACACCCCTCCTCTCTCACCTCTATCTACCCCAGACACTCTCAAGACATACCCACCCCCCCCTCCCCCTACTCTCCCCAAACACACTATCAGCATATATTCTTCTACCCTCTCCCCCTCCCCTCTCCCCCTCCCCCACCTCTTCGCCACGTGACCCCCAACTGTGACCCGAACACGCCCCGCCGCCCATGATTTTTTTATTCTGGGGTCCACGAGGCTACCCCCCCCCAGGTAGAAAGCTGGGGGGGTGATAGGGGAGGGGTGGAAGAAGGGGTGGAAGGAGGTGAGAGGAGCGAGGAGCTAATAATATAAGGAATAAAGGGAAGGAAAAGGAAAGAAGACAGACAGAGAGGAGATAAAGAGATAAGAGAAAAGTAATCGCGAGGAGAGGAGAGGAAAGGAGAGGAGAGAAAAGTAAAGTAAAGTAAAGTAAAGTAAAGTAAAGTAAAGAAAAGAAGAAGAGAAAACAAAGTAAGGGAAGAGAAGAGAAATGAGAGAAGAGAAGAGGCGAGAAGAGAAGGGAAGAGAAGAAGAGAGAAAAGAAGAGAAGAGAAGAAAAGGGATGAGAAGAGGAGAGAGAGAGAAACAGACGGGGGAGCCAATCAGAAAGACCAAAGCAGGCACCGCAAGCAAAGCAACAAGTAAAATCGAGGAAAATTTCCCAGAGAAACCTGACACATTTGCTCCGAAGCCTAAGCGATCGCCTGCCGGAAAAATAATCGAGAAAATACCTCTTTTTAATCCAGCTTTTCCTCCAATAACAAAAGTCTCGCATACGTTACCTCTTCCTCGCTTTTCTATCCTTTCTTTTCCTCTTCACCCTTCTTTCTCATTTTCTCGATTATTCCATCTTCCTTTTATTCATATAAATTCATACCATTACCATTTCTCTCGTTTCTAAATATATATATTTTTTTAATCAGAGACAAAAAGAAATATGGAAATTGTTGATACGTGAATAAGCCGATACACCAAAAAACACACCAAGTAAAATAAAATAAAGTAAAATAGATTAACTAAAATTAAAATACGAAACAACAATAATCGACTAAATAAACTAAAAACCAATAATAAAAAGCACAGAAGCGAATAATAATAATAATAATAATAATAATAATAATAATAATAATAATAATAATAAATAATAGGATACAAAACTGAATTATAATAGTAATAAAAAATAATAAGATTCAAAGCTGAATAATAAAAGAAAAAAAAAATACACGTACCCGAATAATATTTTGATAAAAGCAACATTTCCTCCTCCCGCTTCCCTCCCCGACTTCGCCAGGCGTGAGACACAGACCCCAAGGTGAGACATTCCTCCCCGGCAGGTGTTTACACTACCTCATTCCCCTCTCTTCTCCGCCCTTCTCTTCCTTTCTCCCCCCCCTTCTCCTCTCCTCCCTTCCTTCCCCCCCTTCTCTCCCCTCCCTTCCTTTCTCCTCCTCCCCTCACTTCCTTTCTCTTCCTCTCCCCTTTCCTTCTCCTCCTCTCCCCTTTCCTTTTCCTCCTCTCCCCTTCCCTTCTCCTCCCCTCCCCTCCCTTCCTTTCTCCTCCTCTCCCCTTCCCTATCTTCCCTCCCCCTCCATTCCCTTACCCCCATCTTTAAGAAAGGGCGTTTGAGTGTAGAAAAGGTGGGGGAGGGTACAGTATGGGAAGAGGGGGGGGCATCTGCCAACGTCTTTACCAGCTGTTGGAAATGTTAGTAAAACGTGCCAGAGCCGCGATTCGTTCGAGTGGTAGACTGCTAAGATTTTAAGATCTTTCTACCATACGGCGGCAGAGCTGGCTTAGCTTCGTCCGGCCGTTAACACGTGCTGGACACACAATTCAAAACATGCATACATACATACACATACACACACTCACACTCACACA
>NC_061832.1:6943893-6948893 GCF_019202785.1 Penaeus chinensis
CCAAGCCAAAGGTCAAAGCATCAAATGCAAAATAAAGAAATAAAGATCGACGTCGCACCGCACAAACTCCCAGACAATAAAAATTCCCTGAATCCTCAACTCGGCTGCAATGGCAACTGTCAGGAACCATTTTTGTAACTCGGCGTGAAGAGACGCAGATAAGGGGGAGGGGGGAGGAGGAAGGGGTGGGGGGGAGAAGGGGTGGGGTTGAGGGGGGGAGAAGGAAGAAGGAAGCGAATGAGGAGAGGCGTGAGGAAGGAGGGAAGAGGGTAAGAGGGAGGGAAGAAGGTAGGAGGGAGGAGGGGAGGACTGGGGTGTGGGAAGAATGGGAATAGGGGATGGGGATAGAAGAAAGAGACGAAGGAAGAGGGAGGAGAAAGAGAGGAGTAAGAAGGAGGGAAGAGGGGAAGGAGAAAGGGGGGGTGAGGAAAAAAACAGAAAGAGAGAATGAGGGAAATGGAAGAAAGAAGAAAGAGTGAGGTGGAAGAAGGGAAAACGAGGCAGGTGGAGGAAAGAACGAGGGAAGTCGAAGAAGGGAGGAACGAGGAACAAGGAAGAAGAGAAAAGGAAAGAGGAAACAGAAGGAAGAAAAAAAAAGGAGCGAGGAAAGATGGAAACAGAGGCAAGGAACAGTGTGGAGGATGGGGGGGGGGGGTAACTCCTCTCCCTCCCTCTTAAAGAAGGAAATAAAAATGTAATAATTTCGTCCCAAGGTGAAGTTTCTTGCAAGGGCTGGAGACGGACGGCATACCTCCGGAATTCTTCTCGAGTTGCGTGGCTTTACAAACAGGGTTCCTGGAGGGAGGGCAAGTGGGCCAAGAAGGAGGGCAGGAAGGACGGGAGGGAGGGAGGGAGGGAGGGAGGGAGGGAGGGAGGGAGAGAGGGAGAGAGGGAGGAGAGAGGGAGGGAGGGAGGGAGGGAGGGAGGGAGGGAGGGAGGGAGGGAGGGAGGGAGGGAGGGAGGGAGGGAGGGAGGGAGGGAGAGAGGGAGAGAGGGAGATAGGGAGATAGGGAGATAGGGAGAGAGAGAGGGAGAGGGAGGGAGGGAGCGAGGGAGGGAGGGAAAGAGGGAGGAAGGGAGGGAGGGAGGGTAGGAAGCCACGTCGATGAAAAAGACATTACGACGCCATGTGGATTTTTCTTTTTCGTTTTTTTTTTTTTATTCAACCAAACCGAACAACCAATCTACATGGGGCAGTGTGAGGCTAATGCATCACAATCGGAACAAAACCAACAAACCGATCACAATCTCCCTCTCAAAAAAAAATACAAAAAAACAGAAATATAAATTCTCACAAAAACGCATACAAGCGATCATCACTACTGCTACCACAATTACTACCTTTGCTCCTGCTACCACTACCAGTATTACTATCACAAGAATTACTCTTAGTAGTAATACCACTACTATTGTTATTGGTACTACTACTACCACTACAAATTCTAATTCCAGTACAAAACATCGAAGAAGTCATTTTTATTACAACTATTAATACTTCTGCTACAACTACGACCTACACATATTACTATTACAACTAAACCTACAAATGTTACAATTATAACTACTATTATTAAAAACACAACTATAACTATAACTACAACTACAATTGCAACAACAACAACTACTACTACTACTACTACTACTACTATTACTAACACTACTACTACATCTATTACTATTACTACTACTACTACTACTACTACAACTACTACTACTACTACTACTACTACGCCGATCCGTCGCCACTACCTCTCTTTTCCTTTTATGACGTCACTAAAACCGCACCTACCGCCTGAAGCCCCGCCTCCCTTGCTGAGTGGATCGTATCCTTTCTCAGTCTCTCTCTCTTCTCTTTTCTTCCTCTTCCTCTACTCTACTCTATTCTACTCAACTCTAATCTGTTCTTCTTTGCCCTCTCTTCCCTTCTCATCACATCACATCTCATCTCATCTTCTCTTCTCTCTTCTCCTTTCATTTCCTCTCTTCTCCTCTCCCTCTGTTTCTTTTCTCCCTTTCTGTTTCTGTTTCAGTGTCTGTGTAATATCTTCTTAAGCTCTTTCTGTCTCCTCTTTACCCCTCTTTCTCTCCCTCTTCTTTTCCTCTTCTTTTCCTTTTCCCTTCTTTCTCCTTCCCCTCTTCCTGTTTTTCGCTTTCCTTTCTTCCCCTTTCTCTTCTCCCTATTGTTTTATGTCTTCGTTCCTCCGTCCCATCCACTTCCTTCCTTCTTCCAGTTATTCTTCCCCTTCCCTACCCATCTCCCTATCCCCCTTTCCATCTCTCCTTCTTTTCACTCTTCCTCTCTTTCCCTCCCGTTCCCTTTCCCCTCCCTCTCCCTTCCTCCCCTTCCTCTCCCTCTTCCCTTTCTCCCTCCCTTCCTCTCTCTCCCTTACACTCAATTCTCCCCTTTCTCCTTCCTCCCTCCTCTTTCCCCTTCTTCTCTCATACCCTCCTTCCCCTCTCTCCCCCTCCCTCACATCCCCATAGTAACCACACCGAGCGCCTCTCGCCTTACATCTCAGTCCTGTCGTGATCCCATTACGGTCATCTGCAGCTCGCAACAAGCTTCACGCAATGCCTTTGGACTTTCTTATTATTATTCTCAGTCTTCTTTTCTTTCTCTTTCTCTCTCTCTCTCTCTCTCTCTCTCTCTCTCTCTCTCTCTCTCTCTCTCTCTCTCTCTCTCTCTCTCTCTCTCTCTCTGTCTCTCTTTCTCTCTTTCTCTCTTTCTCTCTTTCTCTCTTTCTCTCTTTCTCCCTCTCTCTCTCTCTCTCTCTCTCTCTCTCTCTCTCTCTCTCTCTCTCTCTCTCTCTCTCTCTCTCTCTCTCTCTCTCTCTCTCTCTCTCTCTCTCTCTCTCTTTCTCTCTTTCTCTCTTTCTCTCTTTCTCTCTTTCTCTCTTTCTCTCTTTCTCTCTCCCCCCCCTTCTTTCTCTCTTTCTCTCTCTCCCCCCTTCTCTCTCTCTTTCTCCCTCTCCCCCCTTCTCTCTCTTTTTCTTCCTCTCTCTCCTTCTCTCCTTCCCTCTCTCTCCTTCTCTTCCTCTTTCTCCTTCTCTTCCTCTCTCTCCTTCTCTCTCTCTCTCTCTCTTTCTCTATCTCTCTTTCTCCCTCTCTCTTTCACTTTCTCCCTCTCCCCCTTCCTTTCGACCACTGCAACAGGCTGTCTCCCTGAACACAAGCCGACTATAAGCTTCCCAATCCTTCATCAAAATCGAATCCCAGTGGCTTTCGCTAAGAGGGAATACTCTTACGTAAGACATTCGTTCGCATGCCGGTTGGCGTAGGGGCTTCTGCGAGACGGTCACAGCAAAGGGCCGACGGTTGGGGTCACTGCTTTAAAAATCGACCAGTCTAGGACTTGCAACCTCCCCCCCACCCCAACACGTCCTCTCCTCCCCCTCCACTCCTCACCTCCCCCCCCCCCCTGACCCCAACCTCCCGCTTTGATTGGCACTAAGATATTCCCGGCAGCGTATTGACCATGGCAACCTTTGTTTTGGCTCAGGTCGATACCGAGAAGGGAAAACAAATAAACAAAAATCGAGCCGTTTCGAAATCAAAGTCTCTGTGAGGAGGAGGAACTATTACAAGACAGAGGGTCAGAAAAAGCAGCGGAACTGATGGGGTTACGATGATAACACGACGCGTGAAATCCGATGAGGTGGAAACAGGCGACCGGGATATATATGGGAAAAATAAAATAGAATAAAATTAATAAATTCATAATAACAACATTTACGACAATAACAATAATAGTAATAATGATCACAACATTAATATGATAATAGTAATAATAATAATAATGATAACAATAATAATAATAATAATAATAATAATAATAATAATAATGATAATGATAATGATTGATAATAATAATAACAATAATAATAATAATAACAATAACAATAATAATAATAATAATAATAATAATAATAATAATAATAATAATAATAATAATAATAATAATAATAATAATAATATCAATAATATCAATAATATCAATAATATCAATAATATCAATAATAACAATAATAACAAAAAAATAATAGTAATAATAATAGTAATAATAATAATAATAATAATAATAATAATAATAATAATAATAACAAAAACACACCAACACGACCAACATCCCCGATGATACATAACAACAACAGCATGACATCCCAGCAAAGCACGGGCACGGCGGGCGGGCGGCGGGCGGCAGGGTGCGGGCGGGCGGCGGGTGGTGGGCGGCGGGCGGCGGGGTGCGGGCGGGCGGCGGGGTGCGGGCGGGCGGCGGGGTGCGGCCGCGTGCGGAACCACAGGCGGGCGTGTGAGAGCCTCCTCATGCAACGGGTTTGCTGGTGTATCAGGTGTGGCGCCGCCGTAGGAGCTGCAATCCTACCCCTCTCCTTTCCCCTTCCCTTTGTTTCTCCTATCCCTTGCCTATCTACTTCCCTATTCTATCCCCTGCCCTTCCATTCCCTTACTTCATCCTCCCCCGTACAGTATTTCCATTTTCCCCTTTTACCTCTCTTCCGTGCCTATCCCTACTCCACTCCATTTCTCTCTTTCCTTTCACCCTCTCCCCTTTCACCTTCCCCCTCCTCTCTCATTTCTTTCTATTCTTTGCTCACTAATTTTCCCATTCCTTACACTTCGCATTTGCCTTTCCTTGCCCCCCCCCCCCCCCACTTTTCATCCCTTGCCCCCCTCCCCTACTCTATCCACCTTCGGCCTTACGTTCCCTAAAAATAATAGGAAACCTTTTAAAGAGAATCATAATCAAACCTTTCTCCCCTTTCCCCTTCCATCTCCTTCTCTCGTCCCTTGTTTTCCCTTTTCTTATTCCCCTCTTTCTTATCTTTTCCTTTCCATTCTTGCTTCTCTCTCACCCTTCACCTTCCTCCCTTCTTTTCTTTTTTCTTTTTTTTCCTCTTCTCTTTCCCACTCTCTTCTCTTTCCATTACCCTTTCCCTATCTTCTTTCCTTCTTTCCACCTTTTCCTCCCTACTTCTCTTCTC
>NC_061832.1:6956393-6973893 GCF_019202785.1 Penaeus chinensis
ATATGTGGGGGGGGGGGGGGATAAAAAGCGTTGAAAACACCCCCCTCACACTAAACACTTCTCCCTCACTCACTATTTCCCCCTCATCCCTCACTCTCATTATTTCCCTCATTCGAAATAATGGGTTATTCCTTATCCACACCTTCGCACCCTCTTTCCCTCCTCACAACCCCCCCCCCCACCCCCTATTCTTTCCCCTCACATGACAATGAATGATGACATGATATCCCTTTTCCCGTCATGCACGCACATGAGACACAAAAAGAGGAAAACAGAGGAAAAAAAGAGAGGAAAAAATGAACACACGATATCCCCTCTTCCTCTCCCCCCCTTCTCTCTCCCCCCTCCCTTTCCCTCCCTCTCCACCTCCCTTCCCCCTCTTTCTCCTCTTTTCCACGTGGCTTAAGTCATGCACGGCCGACAGTGCATGATGGCGGTGGCTGCCTGGCTGGCGGTGGTCCACTGCATACGGCCGGGCGCAAACTGGTTCACCAGGACAAAAACAAAGCTGCAGAAGTTGCAATGTTCTCTGCAAACGCACCATGGGAATGGAAACTTGGACAACGAGCTAAATGATTACGGAAAAAATGCAAGTGGAGGGGAAAAAGGAAATGGAAAAGTTAAAGAAAATAAAGGAAAGAAAAAAAAAATACACAAAGAAAAAAAAATGTATATACACAGAAGCAAGTTATCGAGAAAATACCAAACCAGAAAACACCTAAAAAAAATGACAGCCCTCTGCAGAAAAAAAAAAAAAGCACACACTTCCAAAAACTAACAAACTCCACAAAACTTCGCAACACAATCCACAGAAATCCACAGAAATCCACAAAAATCATAAAGCGCCTCCTTGCTCGCCGCGCGGGAAGGATCGCAAGAGCCAATCCCCTTCATCCATAAACGACGCCTTAAAATGCCTACGAAAGACGACGACAAAAACACGATTAATACTTCTGACTTTAAAAAAAAAAAAAATCTGCTCTAGTTCTTCATTTACGTATAAAAAGCGTATGCTATTTTTCTTTCGCTTCCGTTGGGCGATCTCAAAACAGAAAGAAAAAAAAAGAAAATAAAACAAAGAAAACTTTACCAATGTTAACAATAACAACAAAAAACAATAACTCCCATAACCAAAGCCCTGTCCCTCGGTTCAGAATCGCGGCTCAAAAATACGACCTATAAAGAGAAAAAAGGGGCTATCGAGAGTGTGTATGTGCATGTGCGTGTGCATGTGCGTGTGCATGTGCGTCCGTGCGTGCGTCCGTCAGTCCGTCCGTCCGTCCGTCCGTCCGCCCTGCCTCCTCCTCCACCGCGGAAGCCCGCATTGAAGAGGGTTCCGAGGGAGGTTTCTTCCCCTTGAGACTCTGGAATAAAGCTCTCGAGAGTCTCGCCTGCACGAGGTTTTCTCTCTCTCCCTCTTTCTATTTCTTTTTCTTTTTCTCTGTAACAAATACCAAAAAATAAGAACAAGCGCGATGAACGAACACCCAAGAACATGAACAAAATACCACGGACACGGACCACCAAGATGAACATCAACCCAAAACACACCCACGATATGAACAAATACTAAGAAACATAGCAAAGAACAAGCCACGTGAACAATGAACAAATGCCAGCAAAAGGCCGCCAGGGAGATGAACATGAACCAGAAGATGAACCACCATAGCCGAACGGGGGAGATCGGCGGCTAACGGTTCAACAGCTGGTTCGCCTTCGGTTCTACGCCCCTTCCGAATCCCCTGACCAAGTTCTCAATTTTACTCCTCTTTTCTCTATCTTTTACTCTCTTTTTATTTTTCCATCTTTCTTGTCCCTATTTCTTCTCGTCTCTCTCCTATTACATGAACCATTCCTGTTCCTTTGCCATAATCCCTTCTCCTCCCCCCCCCTTTCTTCAACACAGTTTCCCTAATTCTTTTTTTCTACGCACCTTTATTTTCACTATACCGATTAATCATCATCGTATCATCTCTCACCCTTCCTTTCTTAACTCACCTCCTCTCCTGTTCTCACGCCCGTCTCATAAGAAACATTAAAAATCAAATGACAAAAAAAAAAAAAAAAAAAAAAAAAAAAAAAAAATAAAGTAAACAAAATTAAATCATACAAAAATCTGAAATTACATCTACCCCCCCCCCCACCACCACCATCTCCCTTCCCTCGGCTCTTCCATATTTTCCCAACAAAGTTCCAAGGTTATTCAAATGAGCCACCAATATGAGGCTCGCTCGCTGATGTCGTATGGCATACATTACACCAGCAGGGGGACAGAGGAGGGGACGGAGGAGGGGAGGAGGGGACGGAGGAGGGGAGGAGGGGAGGAGGGGAGGAGGGGGAGGGGAGGGGGGGGAGGGAGGGAGGGGACGGAGGGGAAGGAGGAGGGGAGGGGGACGGAGGAGGGGAGGGGGACGGAGGAGGGGAGGGGGACGGAGGAGGGGAGGGGGACGGAGGAGGGGAGGAGGGGAGGAGGGGAGGGGGGAGGAGGGGAAGGGGGAGGGGAAGCACGAGGTGAAAGGAGGTAGAGGCAAGGGGAGGAACGAGAGAAGAGAGAGGAGGGAGGGAAGAGGGCAGGAAGAGAGAAGCGAAAGGTGTGGAGGGAGGAAGGAAGAAGACAGCGGGAGGGGGAGAAGAGGAGAACCGAAATGAGAAGGGAAGAGAGAGAAGAGGAAAGCAGGAGTTACAAAATTGTAAAAGTGAGGAATATGTCATTGGAATAATTCATATGTTTCATGATTCATGAATGACTGAACAATAACCACGTATGGACTGTATATATCTGTGTTGTTTGTGCAAGTTTTCAGTTGTGCCTTCTACGCCTATCTCTTATCTGTTTTTCTGATTACCTGAGGGACTGTCAACCTGTTTGTGTCTCTGTCTCTTCCTTCCCTTTTTCTTTCCATTTCCTCACTTATATATATCTATATCTATATAGTCTTCATTTTTTTATTCCCTTCATCTCCACTCTTCCATGTTTCTCTCTCCTTCTCCCTCCCTCCCTCCCTCCCATCACTCTCCATCCTTCCCCCCCCCTCCCCCTCTCCTTCTCCCCCTCCCACTCTCTCCCCCCCTCCCTTCCCTTCTTCCTCTCCCTCTTTCGCAATCCCCTTTATCTATCAAGCAACAACCACAACAAACACGGCGCACAGGACCGAGCGCTTCCTCCGCCGCCCGTGTATAAATCACATTCTTTTATCTCGGCCGCTATCTAAAGCACCGTCAAGAGATCGCCTTCTTAATGCCCGGCTGAAGGAGGGGGAACACGGACATTATCGGCGAACAAATAAACAACAACACATGCATGTACACAAAAAAACTACTTAACAAAAACAGAAAATTCCGAAAGGATTGATGTACTTGTTCAGCGTTCACACCTGCTGTCTGAAAGGCTACTCACCTCCAGACTAGTTTCCCCCCCCCCACCTACCCCCACTATCCTCTCCCTCCCCTACCCCATCCCTCCTATCCTCTATCAAACACACACACACACACATACACACACACACACACACACACACACACACACACACACACACACACACACATATATACACACACACACACCACACACACAAGCAAACAAACAAGCGAGGTCGTTAATGTGGAGTGACGTCATAACCTCGCCCTTTTATTCAAGTTTTACACAACGATATGGCTTATTCATGTATTCGCTTCTCTCACCGCCGCTTTGTTTGTTTCAGCTCGCTATTTTGCGGTTTCATTTTGGGATTTTAATAGGACAATACCTCTTCTATTCTTCCTCTCTCTCTCTCTGTCTCACTCGCTCTCTCTCTCTCTCTCTCTCTCTCTCTCTCTCTCTCTCTCTCTCTCTCTCTCTCTCTCTCTCTCTCTCTCTCTCTCTCTCTCTCTCTCTCTCTCTCTCTCTCTCTCTCTCTCTCTCTCTCTCTCTCTCTCTCTGTCTCACTCGCTCTCTCTCTCTCTCTCTCTCTCTCTCTCTCTCTCTCTCTCTCTCTCTCTCTCTCTCTCTCTCTCTCTCTCTCTCTCTCTCTCTCTCTCTCTCTCTCTCTCTCTCAATTTCCTCTTCCTCTTCTCTTGTTTCTTCTACTTCCTCTCCCTCTACCTTCCCATATACCCTTTCTTTTCATCTTACATTCCCTCCCCCTCTTCTGACCCTTTCTATTCCTATTTCTCTTCCTCTCCCTTTCCATATACCTCTTATACTCCACTTCTTTTTCTCTCTCACCCCATCTCCTTCTCCCTCTCCCTCTTCTGCATCCTTTCTCTTCCTCTTTCTCTCCCTTTCTCTTTCTCCCTCTTTTGAGTTTTCTCTCGCAGTTTCATGAAAATCGATGACTATTTTTGGCCTTCAATTTACTTTCCAACGTAAATCAGTTTGTTTATTTATCCGCTTGTTTATGATGTAGGAGAAAACGGTGCAAAGTGAGTAAAGAAGACGAGAGAGAGAGAGAGAGAGAGAACAAGAGAAATATAAAGGGGACGAGGGAAACAGAGAGAGAGAGATAGAGGATAAAAAAGGAGGAGGAGAACGGGGGAAATTCTGCCAGGAATCATAATGACTCCGTGACACCTGCTCATCACTGCGGCACCCACCTGCATGCGCCCTCTCTCTCTTTCTTTCTTTCTTTCTTTCTTTCTCTCTCTTCTCTCTTTCTCTCTCTCTCTCTCTCTCTCTCTCTCTCTCTCTCTCTCTCTCTCTCTCTCTCTCTCTCTCTCTCTCTGTGTGTGTGTGTGTGTGTGTGTGTGTGTGTGTGTGTGTGTGTGTGTGTGTGTGTGTGTGTGTGTGTGTGATCGAGAGAGAGAGAGAGAGAGAGAGAGAGAGAGAGAGAGAGAGAGAGAGAGAGAGAGAGAGAGAGAGAGAGAGAGAGAGAGAGAGAGAGAGAGAGAGAGAGAGAGAGAGACGAAGCTAAATAAAAGTGTAATTCAGTCATCTTCACCACAGCACCCAGGCCATCACGCGACCTGCGAGTGCAATAAACGCACAAGTGTTGACTCATCAACAAAAACAAACGACAGCAACAGCGCCAGCGGGAGACAGCCGACAAACAGCAGACAACAGCTGTTTCCATCACACCTTTCGGGTTGTTTTTCCTCGCTTGCAACGTGAGTGCATCATCAACGCCATTTTTTTCTGACGCACCCAAAGAAGGCCCCGTAAAGACCGAGCCGCGCTCAAGCACTTAAAGCAACCAGTTGCTCCCTTCCGAGGGAGGCGACGGGCGCTCTCGCTCGCTTTTTACGCTTCGCGCCGCCGGTTGCTCGGAGGCTGCGCTATAAAAGCTGTTCGTAAAAAATAATGATAGGAGCGAAACTTGTGGAAAATAATCAAATGTTGATGATATAAATATATATATATATATATATATATATATATTGCTGTAATAGCAACAAAAATAATACCAATGAAGATTATAATCATAATAATGAGCCAAAACAATAACAAAAGCAATGGCAACGATAACAACGCTGATACCAACAACAATACCGACACCTTACCCTCATCACCAACAGCAATACCGAACTCCCACGATTACCATCACTACAACGACCAGCCCTCTCACAAGCCCTGCTACCAACCACTACCAACCACTACCAACACTAAGCAACAGCGATCCCGTCACCACTAGCAACACTACCAACACCACTAGTAACAGCCATAACAGCCATAATAACCATACTGACAGCAAAGAACAGCGCTGAAAAACAATAAAACTTCTTTGTTTACATCTCCATAAAAAAAATCCCAGAAGGTGTGCACAGGTTTACTGAAGATGCTGGCAGCTTCTCCTCCTTGAGGCTAAGAGGGAGCGACAAGGAGGAGCGGGAGGAGGAGAGGAGAGAAGAGGAGGAGATAGGAGGGGTAGGAGAAGGAGAGGGGTAGGAGGAGGAGAGAGGAGGAGGAGGAGAGAGGGAGGAGGAGGAGGAGAGAGGAGGAGGGAGGAAGAGGCGAGGAGGAGAGAGGGAGGAGGAGGAAAGAGGCAGGAGAGAGGGAGGAGAGAGAGGAGGAGCAGGAGAAAGGAGGAGGAGCAGGAGGAGGAGGAGAGAAGGGCAGGAGAGAAGGGGATGGGAGGGAGGAGGAGAGGAAGGGGGAGATGGGGAGGAGGAGGAAAGAAGAGGGATAATAGGCAGGTGATGCTGGTGATGTGAAGCTGGTAATGGTAATGAAGATGGTGAGGGTGAGTATTATTATGATGATGATGATGATGATGATGATAGTGACGGTGAGGATTATGGTGATGATTATGATAACGGTTATGCTAATTGTGATTATGATGATAGGGATGAGTGGTAAAGGTGGTGATGAAGACGATGACGATAGTGATAATGACGGTGATAAGTAATAATAATGACGATGGTGGTGAAGGTGATGGAAATGAATATGACAATGAAAATGACAAAGACGACGGCAATGACGATAGCCAAGAACAAAAATAACACAAAGGGGAAAGGGCGAAGAAAGAAAGAAAGAAAGAAAAGAGAAAAACAAAGAAAAAATGAGAAAAAAATAGAAAAAAAATAAGACAAACATAAATCAGTAAAAAAGACAAAAAAAAACAAAGAAAAGCAAGAAAAAAAGCAAACGAATAAGAAAAGAAGGCCGGCCCACGAAGGCTGAATTAGGCCCTTGGATCTGGGACAAGTCCGAGTTATGTTAATAAGTCTTCTCCGACCCGGATTAGGACCTGCCTCTGCCAAAGCCTCTTACTCTTTCCTCTTTTATTTCTTTTTTCCATTTTCTTTCTTTTTCTTACTTTTTCCCTTTTCTCTCTTTCTCTTTTCTTTCTTTTTTTTTCCTTTTCTTTCTCTTTATTTTTTTTCCTATTTTTAAATCCCTATTCTCCTTCTCTCATTTAAATTCTTATTCTTATTCTTCTAATCCTTTTCTACATTTATTTCCTTTTTTCTCTCCTCCTTTTATTATTATTCTTTTCTTACAGTGGAGTGTAATTCGTCTGCGATTCTGTATGTCTCTTATCCCTAAGGAGAAACAGAGAGGGAAATTTCTCATCCTTATGTCATCTCTACGAAGAGGTGATGTGTCTGTGTGTGTGTGTGTGTGTGTGGTTGGGGGGGGGGGGGGTGTTAAGAAAACTCGGGACCATACATATATAATAAAATGGAGAGAGAAAAATCCAAATATCAATCAACATCTGATATGTACTGTTTTTTTTTTTTTTTTTTATAATAAATACATTCATAAATAAATAAACAAATAAATAAATAAATAAATACAGATACAACGGTAACGACCATCAACTGTATTCTGAAGAGAAGCCAATAACAAGATAAGTAATCAGGAGGGGGGGGGGGGGGGTCAAACGATATGGTAAAAATCACGGAATTACAGGGAGAGATAGGAGAGGAGGGGGAAAAAGAGAAGAAAGGGGTGGGGGAGAGAGAGGGATAAAGTGAGGGAGAGGGTGAGAGTGAGGGAGAGGGAGAGAGTGAGGGAGAGTGAGGGAGGGAGATGGAGAGAGGGAAAGGGAGAGGGAGAGGGTGAGAGTGAGGGAGAGGGAGAGAGTGAGGGAGAGTGAGGGAGGGAGATGGAGAGAGGGAAAGGGAGAGGGAGAGGGAGAGGGAGAGGGAGAGGGAGAGGGAGAGGGGCAGGGAGAGGGATAGGGATAAAGGAAACAAAATTAAATCAAAACAAACAAAAACAGACGTAAAAAAACAAAAACAAAACTAAAAGGAGTGGGAGGGGCGCCATCGTGTTGCCCCCCCCCCCGCCCCCCCATCCGCGGTCACGCAAGGAGGCCATTCGACACGATAACACATTGCTCTTCGTCGGCCGTTATCGTGTACCCCATCGGCTATATCCCCCCCCCATCCTCCCCCCTCTGGCCATGGCCCTTTCAAGCCCTCGTGTCCCGGCCTGTACTCCGCTGGGCATGAATGGCACTCCCCATTCAGAGGCACAGTGCCAAAAGAAAGGAGGGGTAGGGGATGGGGAAGGGGAAGAGGAAGGGGGAGAGGAAAGGAGAGAGGAAAAGGAAGAGGAAGGGGAGGGGGAGGGGGAGGGGGAGAGAGAGTGGGAAGGGGAAGGAGAAGGGGAAGGGGAAGGGGAAAGGGGAAAGGGGAAGGGGAAGGGGGAGAGGGAGATGGAGAAGTAAGAACACGACTAAAGCGGAGGGGTAGGGGTAGTGAAGGGGAAGAAAGCAGAAATGAGAGAGAGATGGAAAGGGCAGGGGGAGAAGGAAAGGGAGTGGGGGAGAGCGAGAAGTGAGAGAGAGAGGAAGAGGGGAGAGGGAGTGGGTAGAGGATGAAGGAGAGGGAGCAGTGAGAGAGATGGAGAGGGGAGATGGAGAGGGGAGAGGGGAGAGGGAGAGGGGAGAGGGTAGAGGGGAGAGGGAGAGGGAGAGGGAGAGGGATAGGGGAGAGGGATAGGGGAGAGGGATAGGGGAGAGGGAGAGGGATAGGGGAGAGGGAGAGGGAGAGGGAAAGGGAGAAGGGAGAGGGAGAGGGGAGAGCTTCATCTTGAGAGAGGAACGTTACACAGGAAGCACGGTACTTGGGCGTAGAAAGGATAACAATCGGCCACGTGGGATGCTGTGTCGTTGTTCGCTAAGGAATACTGCCACCTCGGGATCCGGTCAATTCCTGTTCTTGTTCTTATTCTCGTTCTTTATTATTTAACTTGTTGTCCTCTTGATCTATCATCATCGACTCATAGCTTATCAACTTCACCATCATTATCAACCTCATCATCATCCTTACCACCATCACCATCACCTCACCGTCATCTTCATCTTCACCTTCACCTTCATTATCATTTTTATGATCATCAATACCATCATTGCAAGTGTTGCTATCCTTCATCGCCAACACGTGGATCAAATAGACCCAACCAACAGACAAATATAGCATAATGCAGCCCTATTCATCAAATAAACACCAGACGAGATTTTAAAGTATAAAAAAAACAAACATTAGAGACACTAACAAGTAATACAAAAAATCCAAGATAAACAAAGAAACGCATACGAGTAGATACGATTTTAAAGTTATAAACAAAAAAACAATAGACACACTAACACGTACAGACAAAAAATCCAAGCAAAACAAAGAAACGCACACGAGCGAGTCAAAACAAGGAAGAAAAAAAAAAAAAAAAAAAAACAGCCAACAGCAGAGGTGGACAGAAGCGGAGCGAGTTTTTGAAGGCAGAAAGCAAGCAGGGATGCCGAGCAATACCCAAGGTGAGGCAGGCAAGCAGTAGCCGCATAAGGAGTCGCGGGAGGGGGGGGGGGGGCTCCGAGGAAGGGGGGAGGGGGGAGGACGATCCGAGGTGGAAGGAGGGAGGAAGGGACGGAGGGAGGGAGGGAGGGAGGGTGGGGTATAGTAAACACACTGGCGGTGAGGTAATCGACGTCCTGAGATACACCATCCCCCCCTCCCCTTCTCTCTCTCTCTCTCTCTCTCTCTCTCTCTCTCTCTCTCTCTCTCGCTCTCGCTCTCGCTCTCGCTCTCGCTCTCGCTCTCGCTCTCGCTCTCGCTCTCGCTCTCGTTCTCGCTCTCTCGCTCTCTCTCTCTCGCTCTCTCTCTCTCTCTCTCTCTCGCTCTCTCTCTCTCGCTCTCTCTCGCTCTCTCTCTCTCTCGCTCTCTCTCTCTCTCGCTCTCTCTCTCTCGCTCTCTCTCTCTCGCTCTCTCTCTATCGCTCTCTCTACCTCTATCTCTATCTATCTCTTAGTTATGCGCACTTTTTCCCCTAAACAAGCTAAAATAAATCTTTAAAAGCTCAATCGTTCGCTCGCTCACTCACTCACTCACTCACTCACTCACTCACTCACTCACTCATTCATTCACTCATTCACTCATTCATTCACTCATTCATTCACTCATTCACTCATTCACTCTCACCTTCCCTTCCTCCCTCCCACTCTTCCTCTCCCTCGTGTCAAGTAAAGAAAAAGAAAGAAAAACAGACAGAGAGAAAAGGCAACGTAAAAAGCCCGCCAATGCAAAGAGATGGAAGCAACGTGGCGAAGAGGGGGAGGGAGAGAGGGGGAGGGAGAGAGGGGGAGGGAGAGAGGGGGAGGGAGAGAGGGGGAGGGAGAGGGATGGAGAGAGGGAGAGGGAGGGAGGGAGGGAGGGAGGGAGGGAGGGAGGGAGGGAGGGAGGGAGGGAGGGAGATAACAGGGAGGGAGAGAACAGGGAGGGAGTGAGGGGGTCGGAGGAGAGGAAGGGAAGGGAAGAGGAGGGGCGGGCAGGGAGGAGGGAAGGAGGGGGCTGCGGCACAGTGACTAATTCACAGTGAGTCATGCAACACCATCGAAACCAACGCCACTGTCGCTCATGATCTTTCCCTCCCTCGTTTTTCTCGACCTTTTCGCCGACGCCGTAGACGCCGGGCACTTCCGATCCTTAAATATCGATCTGAATCCATTTCTTTTTTTCTTTTTTTTTTCTTTTTTTTTCCAAAGATTTAACGACGAAAACAAGTAATGCAAAAGACGAGTGAAGTAGAAACGAAGCGAGCGAAATATGCGCGGGCCACATGGACTCTTCTGGTGGGGCTTGCACGTCATATTTATGCACTGGCAATTGCACGCGGGGCAGACCAGGCTCCCGGATGCAACATGGATTCAGACCAGGGGTTGCAATCCTTACCTTATACACCCCCAGGCCCCCCCAGGCCCCCCAGGCCCCCCTGCCCTACCCCCTCTACCCCAACAGCTGGGAATCTGCAAGCAATCATTACATTCCCTCCTTTGCTGCTCACGTTCAGATCTCGGGATGTTGAAAAACGAAAAAAAAACGAATAATTAAAAACCACTTCTAAGCACTTTGCGCTCGCCACCACGTCGTCGTATTGGTTTGCGATATTGATATTCATCTCCCCGATCTGCCCTTGTCTCCCAGATGCGCTCCTTTGTGCCTTTTTTCTTCTTATTCTTCTCTTCTTTCCCTTCCCTCTCTCCTTCCTCCTCTTCTCATTCTCCTTCCTCCGCCACCTTTTCTCGCTTTCGCTTTCGCCTTCGTTTTCTTCTTCATTAACCACAACTTGAAACTCTATCCCATCCCCCCCCCCCCCCTCCTTTCAGCACCTCGTTCTGCGACGCAATTAATTCACAACCGCTTTTTCCAAAAATAAAAACTCTACGGTGCACAACCCCGCTTTCGACAACGCCACCTCCGGACTCTTGCCCTTAACATCTCTCGCAAACGACGACGATAAAGACACCACGGCTCCTCCAACAACTCGGCGAAGACGGCAGAGGAGGAAGAGAGATGATGAAGATGGCGCGGAGTGAATGCAAATGAGAGATGTTATCGGGCATGTTAATGACGACGACTGCCCCGAGACGACTCGCTGGCTTCCCGCGTCGACACGTCTGCAAGCACGTTCCTGATAATTGCTTCTCTTAATGACTCTCGCCCACGACCGACTGTCTGTCTATCCCTATGTCTGCTGTCTGTCTATCCCTATGTCTGCTGTCTGTCTATCCCTATGTCTGCTGTCTGTCTATCTCAAAGTCTGCCTGGGCTTTCTGTTGGTCTCTTGTCTGCCTGTTTGTCCGTGTTGTCTACCTTTCCGTCTACCTGTCTGTCTGTCTACCTATCTGTCTGTCTACCTATCTGTCTGTCTACCTATCTGTCTGTCTACCTATCTGTCTGTCTACCTATCTGTCTGTCTACCTATCTGTCTGTCTACCCATCTGCCTGTCTACCTATCTGTCTGTCTACCTATCTGTCTGTCTACCTATCTGTCTGTCTACCTATCTGTCTGTCTACCTATCTGTCTGTCTACCTATCTGTCTGTCTACCTATCTGTCTGTCTACCCATCTGCCTGTCTACCCATCTGCCTGTCTACCTATCTGTCTGTCTACCTATCTGTCTGTCTACCTATCTGTCTGTCTACCTATCTGTCTGTCTACCTATCTGTCTGTCTGCCCGTCTGTCTACTTGTTCCTTTGTCTATGTTGTCTGTCTGTCTGCCTGTCTGTCTGCTCGCCCCCCCGTCCGCCCGCTGCCTCTGAGCTCGATTGGCATTCTGCTTCTTCTCGCTACTGTTTACCATTCTTCTCCTCGTCCTCCTCCGTGGTTTCTTCTTTTCCTCCTCTCCTTTATCTTTTTTTCTAATCCATTCCTCGTTCTCTAGCTTCTGCTTATACTTCCGCTTTCGTTCTTCTTCTCTCTCTCCTTCTTAATCTTTATCTCCATCACAACATCCGTCTTCTCTCATCTTTATCACAATTATCATCTCCATCACCATCCCAGCATCCGTTTCACCTCCGACCACTATCTCACATCATCACAAAAATAACATTTCATCACACGACCTATTATAACTTCTCCTTATTTATCTTTCCCTTCCTTCTAACATTGACACGTTGACCCAAACTCACCCAAAGGTTTACTCATTTACTTCCTTCCAAAACATAAACATAAATTCAACTAGACGTTTACTCACTTACAAACTCATAAGACAAGCTCACACTCAAATTTACCACACACACACACACACACACACACACACACACACACACACGCACACACACACACACGCACACACACACACACACACACACACACACACACACACACACACACACACACGCACGCACGCACGCACGCACACACACACACTTATTTACTCACTCCAACGTACTCACGTACTTACTCACATGCTTATTACACTATCCCAAAATTCTAATCATTATTCACAACGTAACACCTAGAATTGACTCACGCTTACTCACTCAACTCATAACACACTACCGAATTGACTCACACGCTTACTCATCCGCTTTACAACTTCCTCCCCTGCCAATGGCCTCTCCTCACATCACCCTCCCCCCCTCTCCCCCCCACTTCTCTCCCTCGAGCCCTTGACCTGTGACCCCCGAAGAAGGATCAGTGTGGAAGGGAGGAGGGAGGAGATGGGAGGAGGAAGGGGAAACAGAGGAGGTAGGAGGAGGGGGGAGAGGGGGAAGGAGGAGAGGAGGGGGGAGGGAGAGGGAGAGGAGGAGGAGGAGGAGGAGGAGGAGGAGGAGGAGGAGGAGGAGGAGGAGGAGGAGGAGGAGTGGGAGGAGGAGGAGTGGGAGGAGGAGGAGTGGGAGGAGGAGGAGTGGGAAGAGGAGGAGGAGGAGGAGGAGGAGGAGGAGGAGGAGGAGGAGGAGGAGAAGGAGAAGGAGAAGGAGAAGGAGAAGGAGAAGGAGAAGGAGAAGGAGAAGGAGAAGGAGAAGGAGAAGGAGAAGGAGAAGGAGAAGGAGAAGGAGAAGGAGAAAGAGAAGGAGGAGGAGAAAGAGAAGGAGGAGGAGAAAGAGAAGGAGAAGGAGAAGGAGAAGGAGAAGGAGGAGGAGAAGGAGAAGGAGGAGGAGGAGGAGGAGGAGGAGGAGGAGGAGGAGGAGGAGGAGGAGGAGGAGGTCTGGGGGAGGGATGAGCAAAGAGGATGAGGAGGGGAAGGGAACAGAAGAGGGGAAGAGGACGGAGGAGGAGAAACAGATGGAGAAAGAGACGAAAAGGGAGGAGATGGACTTCCAAGAATAAGGCGAAGGAGAGGCGGCGGCGGCACGAATCCGAAACGGAGGACAGGGAGAGAAGGGAAGCCCCCCCCCCCCTTTCCACACCCACAAGACAAAAGGGTCAGATAAGTTCAAGGTCACTCTTCGGGTCAAGCCTGGATAATGTTATGGCTCCCTCCGCCTCCTTTCCATCTCGGTCCCTCCCTCTCTTTTTGTTCCCTCATTCCTTCCTTCTTTCCTTCCTTCCTTCCTCCTTTCTCCCTCCACATTTCTTCACCTCCCTCCCTTCTCCCTTTCTCCCTTCCCACTTCCTTTCATCCAAGTTCTTCTGTTATTTATATATGTATCCACTTGTATTTCCACACTCTCCATTTTGTATTAAACCCTTTTTATCAAGTCTTTCAATCTCTCGTCCTCTCCACTTCCTTCCACTCTGCATCCACCCCCCTCTCCCTCCACCTGAGTATTCCCAGAATGCAAAAAGGAGGAAGTTGTCGCGGAAAAGAAGTTAAACAGAAAATCCGAGAGAAGTTTCGTCTGACCTCGACCTCCAGCTCCCCCCCCCCCCCATGCACCAACCCTTAACTCACCCATCCTCTATCCTCCATTCTTTACCCTCCTCACTTCTTCCTATTTTATGTCGCTTCTTCATCCTAATCCTGCTTCCTCACCTCTCTGTCTTCCTCCTTCATTCTCAATATATATAACTCCGTCCTCCCTTTCCTTCATTTCTTCCTATAATCGCTCTACCCCTCTTCCCCCAACTTTACAATCCCCCCCCTATCCTCCATCCCTCATCCCCACCATTTTCTTCGCTCCTCCCTATCCCCACACCCTCCCCCTCCCCCTCCCCCTCCCTCTTCCCCCCTCTTTCCTCCTTCCCCCAGTCCCGCCAACCATCCTCCACCTCCTCCTCCTCCTCCTCTCCCTCCTTCCCCAACATCCCCTCCCTTCACCCCCCATCCCCACCACCACCCCATCCTCAACAATCCTCCAACCCCCCCGCTATCCCCCACGCTCTACCCCCCCTCACCCCCCCCCCCACACACACACAACTTCATGACGACATTTCCCGCAACTGAAATTCAGTGAATGTGGTAAAAGGGCTTATGTCTCGCCGCTCGACTAAAAATAGTGTGTAAATAAACGCTACAGATAGATTTAAAGGGAAACGAGACTCCCAGAATTTGCAAGGTGGGGTAATAAGGATGACATCATGGTGACGCTGGTGGTGGTGATGGTGATGATGGTGATGGTGATGATGATGGTGGTGGTGACGCTGGTGGTGGTCATGGGTGATGATAATGGTGGTGGTGATGGTGATGATGACGATGACGATGACGATGACGACGATGACGATGATGATGATGATGATGATGATGATGATGATGATGATGATGATGATGATGATGATGATGATGATGATGATGATGATGATGATGATGATGATGATGATGATGATGATGATGATGATGATGAGGAGGAGGAGGTGGAGGAGGAAGATGACGATGATGATGATGATGATGGTTACTGTTACTAGTTGAAGATGAAGAAGATGAAATAAAGGAAGATAAAGACGAAGACAACGACAATAAAGGCCCGGTCTGCCCCAGCGATGACTGCGCCACACGCAACAGAGCCTCGACGCGGGCCGAACGCAGCCACACCAGACCGAGAGTCAGACAAAACAAGATAAACAAAAAATGACTGACAAGGTACGCGAAGAAGGCGATAAAGGAGCGGGGGAGGAAAAACAAGCAAAGCCAAAGTGCCAGACAGAAACTCTCCAAAGTGCCAGGCACTCTCCTCAGAGACCTCTCAATCAACTTCCTCTCTCTCTCTCTCTCTCTCTCTCTCTCTCTCTCTCTCTCTCTCTCTCTCTCTCTCTCTCTCTCTCTCTCTCTCTCTCTCTCTCTCTCTCTATCTATCTTATTCTCTTTCTGTTTTTTTCTCTTAAATGCTGTCTGTCGCTCTCTTTCTTTCCCTTATTTTTTTCTCTTATTTTGTTTTCTCTTATTTTGTTTTCTCTCTCTCTCTCTATCTATCTATCTATCTATCTATCTATCTATCTATCTATCTATCTATCTATCTTTCTCTTTATTTATATATATATATATATATCACTATCTATATCTCTCGCTCTCCATTCCTCTCTCTCCCTCTCCCTCTCTTTATTCCTCTCATTTTCCCATCTCTCCTTCCCCTCCCCTCCCCCCCTCCCCTCCCTCTTACTATAAGTCATCCTTTTACTCCTCGAAGGACACGTGACACAAACGTCTGTCTCAAAAAGGAAGGAGGGAAGCTGATAATGACAGTTAATAGCGCATGAAAACACGACACGAATCTTGCCTGACATGACACTTACATGACATGACACGCGTACATGGTCATATCTGCGTGCAGAATCTCTATTCATTTATTTCCACTAATACCCCATGTAATTATACTATATAAAGCAATTATTATTTAATATCATCCCATATAATTAAAATAAAACAGCATAAAATGACAACAGAAGCGGAATGCGAGTAATTAATGTATAATCAACCAATACATTAAGTCAGCCAATCAAGTCAAAATAAAACAATAAGATAAAATCAGGTAATGAGACCGGAGAAAATAAGGCAATTAAATACGAGATAAAACAGTTATAAAAAAAAAATAATAATAATAATAATATAATAACATATTCAATAAAAAACATAAATCAGAAATATGAAATAACAACATAATAAGAAATATGAAATAAAAACATGATCGGAAATAAGAAATATGAAATAAAAACATGATCGGAAATAAGAAATATGAAATAAAAACATGATCGGAAATAAGAAATATGAAATAAAAACATGATCGGAAATAAGAAATAAAACCACGATACAGAACATTAAAATAAAAGCACAATAAGAAATATGAAATACTAAAAACATCGTAAGAAATATGAAGTATAACAGAATTAAAAAAAAAAAAAAAAAAAAAAAATGTAAAAAAAAAATATATATATATAAATAACAGGGCTAGACAAAACAAGATAAGAAAAAGAAACAAACCATTCACGCACAAACACCCGCCCGCTCTGTAAACACCTACGACCTAACACCAGGCGGCGACTCGAGCTCTGTAGGGGGAGCAAGAGCAGCAACAGGTGTGTGGGCGTGGGCGTTGGTATGGGCGTGGATGTGGGTGTGGGCGTGGATGTGGGTGTGATTATGGGCATGGGCGTGTGTGTGGGTGTGGGTGTGGGTGTGGGTGTGGGTGTGAGCGTGGGCGTGGGCGTGGATGTGCGTGTGGGTGTGGGTGTGGGCGTGGGTGTGGGTGTGGGTGGCGGTGTGTGTGTGTGGACGTGTGTGTAGGCGTGGGCGTGTGTGTGCCCGTGACAACCCCTTACTTACGAGCGCGCGCCTAATCAAGACTTTTTCGTAAACGTTGGCGGCGAAAAAAATTAGGATAAAACACAAAATATATAGTAGGAAAATGGGGGGGGGGGGGGGAGTGGAGATACGTTGGTCTGAAGGAAAATTACACTCAATTTTTTTTTTTGGGGGGGGGGGGATCTGAGCGATAACTTCAGACATACCGTTTGTGAATGGAATAATAATAATATAAAAAACGATAATTCAAGATATACCGCTTTGAGAAAAATCACCGAAGAGGGACAACCCCAGAACAAAAAACACAAGAATAAAACATGACCAGAAGTGGAGCAAAGGACGCCCCTTCGTCACGAGAAACAATGGGCGTGATGTAAAGAGTGGTGCCATTGTGGGCGGCGGCGAGAGGAAGGGCGTAGGCGGGGTGGCGAAGCTGCGGGCGTACATGAAACATCGCTAACATATGTGACGAGGGAGGAGGAGTCTGCTACGAAGGAGGAGAAGTGGCGAGGGGGAGAAAGGAGAGGGAGAGGGAGAGGGAGAGGGAGAGGGAGAGGGAGAGGGAGAGGGAGAGGGAGAGGGAGAGGGGAGGAGAAAAGGGGAGGAGAAGAGGGGAGGAGGAGAGGGGAGGGGTTTGAAGGGAGAGGGAGGGAGGAGAGAGGGAGAGGGAGGTTGGGAAAGAG
>NC_061832.1:6983893-6992776 GCF_019202785.1 Penaeus chinensis
ATTTCTTCTGTTTTATGGGGTTCTACACCTTACCCACCACTCTTACACCCGCACCGCACGCCGCCGCACGCACGCACGCACAAAACACACACCCCACACCCCCCACACTCGCCACTCTAAATTCCCTCCACACTCACTCACTGCACCCCTTCATACACACACTCGCCATTACTCATTTCTTTCCCTTTCCCCCCCGGCCGCCCCCCCCCCCCCCCCCCCCCCCGCGCCCACATGCCTCCCGGGAGGTGGGGGAAGTGGTCCAAGCGGGACAGCCCCGGGGAAGCACAAAAGGCAGGAACGCAAAACAGGCAGTCGCTTATTTGCGGCCCTTTTTTGGGGGCCCATGATTCTTGTCAATTTTCGGGGGGGCCTGGGCCCCAGGGCTTTCTCCCCGGGGCCCCTTTCCCCGGGTCCCAATTCCCTCTCTGCCCGGGTCCCGGGGGTTCCCGGGGGGCCATTTCCCACCTCCCCCCCCCCTCCGGGCCCCTTACTACCCCCCCCACCCCTCACAATTTCTCCACCCTCATCCCCCCCTTCTTTCTCCCCTTCTTCGGGTTTTTCCACCCCCTCTACTTGTAAAATAAAAATTACACGGGGAAAGCTTTTTTGTGGAAAAATTAAACCCCCTTCCCCCTAAATTTTTCCCAGGTTTTCGAGTGTGTAAAAAAAAAATGCAGCTCATTAACATATGACGCAGTTTTCCGTTTTTTGGGTTTTTCTATGTTTTTTCCCTTTACATGATCAAAAGTACCTCGGAGATAAATACTTAACAATGGAAAGTTTAATTTGTAAACATAAAAACACGTTCCGAGAAATTATTCAGGAAAGAAAACCGAGTTTGTTTGATAAGGTTTTAAAAAGCATTTATATTCGCAAACAACCGACAATATCCTCTAAGGAAAATGAACTGAAAATTATATATATAAAGTCGAAAATACGAAAGAAGAGAAACGATGAGAAAGCGGAAAGAGTTGCATAAAAAAATAAAAAAATAAGACAAAAATAAAAATAAACCCCTGTGGTTTTGAAACGTTCAAGCAGACTCAACACACTGCTAATACTAATTGAAATTCATGTTGTTTTGAAATTACAAGAACCAATTAACTTTGCCAATTTCGCTCATATCTATATTCTAGTCCTACATCTTACTGCTGCAAATAAACTAAGCTTAAACAGTTTTACTGTAAACAAACTGCTTTCTCTTGAAGGTCTTGTATCATATATTCATTAGATTTCCAAGTCTTAAATCGATATTTACCAATCTTCTCTGCGGAATATATGCCTTTTTTACACTTTTTTCATAGTAGACTTAATATCTTTTCTCTCCCTCTCCTCTATCTATCTATCCCTTTTCAAGTCACCTTGTCAATCAGAATAGCGTAATTACAACAACAGACGAAGATTTACTCCTCCCTCTCCCTCCCATTTATCCGCATTTATCCTCTCCCTTTCCCTAACCCTAGCTTTTTCCCTTTCCATCTCCCTCACACCTTGTCTCTGTCTCTCTCCGTATCTACCCTTCCTTTCCCTCGCCCTTGCTCTCTCTCTAGCCCTCGCCCTCGCCTTCTCCCTCCCCCTCCCTCTCCCTTCCCACTCCTACTTCCTCCCTTTTCCCCCCTTCCCCCCCCCTTCCTCTCCCTTCTCCCCCCTCCCTCTCCCTTTCCCTTTCCTTTTCCTCTCCCTCTTCCCCCTTCCTCTCCCTTCCCCTTCCCCTTTCCCTTTCCCTTTCCCTCTCTCCCTCCTAATCCCCGCAAGCGCTCTACACCGCGAAGTCGCCCTATCCTTCACTCTCGAGAGGTCGGCCTCCAGCACTCGCCTCCCAAGTGCAAACACAACGAAACCTCTCTTGCGACTCGAGCAGTGACGGCGGTCTCTTAGTCCCTCGGTCTTTTCTCAGTCGTTCTCTGTCTTAGTCAGTCAGTCAGTCAGTCAGTCTGTATGTGCCTGTCTGCCTGTCTCCCTCTCACTCATACGCTCTCTCTCTTCTCTTCTCTCCTCTGTTTATAAACGTGCTTGCTTACTTACATAAGAACAGACATACGTGCTATACAGATGGATACAGTCAGTCAAATGTCAGTCAGTCTATCAGTCGAAAAAGCCCGTTCCCTCTGCATTTCGCCCGTTCCGCCCAATCACCGTTCCTCCTACAGCCCGCATCCTCAACCTCTTATAAAAACACCGTAAATTTTCTTTACGTTTTTCTCCTATCATTCGAAGGTCATCTTAAAAGGAAATATATATCATAATCGCTGAAAAAAAAAAAATCAAGGGCTATACGGGCCGAGACGCCTTGCAACGCGCCGATCCGCGTCTTAACTGCGATCATAAAATAGATTCGCTCGGTGTTAAAAGGGTATCTACAGTTTTTCTGTGGTACGTTTTTTTATTGTGATTCTGTTGGGACGGATCTAGAAACGATTATAAATGTTTAGCCATTAATAAATACCGACAAAAAAATAGACTATTAAGAAATGTATATATATGCTTAAAGAAAAAAGACAGATAGGTAGGCAGGCAGGTAGATTGAGACAACCTCACGCACGCACGCACGCAAGGACACACACACACATACACATAAATGCTTGCACACACAACACGCACGCCCCGCACGCACGGCCGGGGCACAAAAACACAACACACACCCACACACAACACACACCACACACACCAAACACACACAACACACACCACGAGAACCAGACGCGGAGCATCAGTAACGTGAGCCGCCCCACCCCTCATCCGCGCTACCTGGCGAGTGTCACTGGGCACTCAGTGGCATCCCTATCCTCCCCCCCCCATCCCTCCCCCTCACCCTCCCCCCCTTTCCCCCATCCCCCCCTCCCCATTCCCGTTGCCACTAATCCTTGAAAAAAATTGCTTCTGGGACGTAAAACCCCGCACTGCAATACACCGGTTCTTTACCAATCCGCACCCACGAACTACACCAAATACATACACAACAATGCACCACACTTTCCCCTTTCTACCCAAACCCCTTTGCACCGGCATACCACTCTCGTCAGCAAAAAATGGAAATACATATTTTACCCCCCCCCCCCCCCCTCTGTTCCCGAAAAAAAAAACACGCATCAAATTTACAACCCACATACCATCCCAATGCGCAACAGCAAAAAAAAGGTAAATATCTGTATCGCTAAAAAACAGCAAAACCAAACCACGAAACAACCATTTAGAGATAATTACCAAACTAATGGAGGAATATTTTTTTATAATTATTATTTTATATATTTATATTTATATACCACTTCCCCCCTCAACTAAAATAAAACTCTTAGTAAAATCTTAGTAACAAAAAACAACAATTGTGATGACGACGACGACATCGACGCCCACGAAGTTGAAGATAACAAAACCCCAATGAACCAAAACAGCAAATCCCGCAACACGAGAACGCCCACCCGCCCGCCCAAGCCACGCCCACCAAGACACGACGGCTTACCGCGTCGTCACGTGTCACGCATCGTACGGTTTGCTCGCCACCCCCTCGGCAAAAATCTTGCATCAACGCGAAACTCCTTTGCATGAACCCGAATGCGATGATGGGTGGATGCAGCTTAAATATATGCGTTATGTAATCGGCATGCAGGCTTGTGAGTCACTCGCATAGCGCAGAATAGCGGGGGTTAATAAATATTGGTAAACAGAATTAAAAAGTATTTACATTTTTTTATGCCTAGTTTTCTCTGGAAAGTGGGGGGTGAATTTATTTACATTTTTACATATTGAGTTTTTATCAAAAAATTTAGGCCTAAGTTTGTTCGTTTACATTTCTTTCCTTATGAAACGCGGGTGATAACGCCTTTTTAGGAACACCTCAAGAAATGATCCTTCATCCTTTCCCCCTTTAAAACCCCTCCCTCCTTTCCCTTTTCATCCGTTCTCCCCAATTCCTCCTCTTTCCTTCATTTTTCTCCCTCAATTCCTCCCACTTCCTTCTCCCTCCTCCCCTCAATTCCTCCCTCTTCCTTCATCCTTTCTCCCTCAATTCCTCCCTCTTTCCTTCATCCTTTCTCCCTCAATTCCTCCCTCTTTCCTTCATCCTTTCTCCCTCAATTCCTCCCTCTTTCCTTCATCCGTTCTCCCTCAAACCCCCCACTCTTCTCCATCAGAACCTCCCTCTTTCCTTCGTCCCTTTTCTTTCTTCTCTCCCTTTGCTCCATCCTCCACCCTCCACCCCTTCTCTTTCCTTCCATCCCTCTTGCCTCAACCCCTCCCTCTCTCCTTCACCACTTCACCCTCTCAATTGACTCTCTCTCTCATCCCCTCTTTCCTCCATCCCTCCTCCCTCAACCCCTCCCCAAACTTCCCCAACTTCCCCAAAGAAGGGCAGAACTGAAGCCGACATGCCCTCCGGGAGTCCAATGGCGACCTGCTCCTTCGTCGCCTTCGTCGCCTGCTTCAGAGACTGCGAGGATCCTGAGGCGCTGCGCCGAACTAACGCCCCTGTGTCCAGGGGGCTGTGCGGCTCCGGGCGAGGGACTGGGCGGGATTGCTAGTTTCTCTTGCTCTCTTTCGTTCTTTCTGTCTGTGTCTATTTGTCAGTCTGTTTCTTTCTCTCTTTTTTTTTTCTCTCTCTACTTCTCCTTCTCCTTTCTTCTTTTTCCTCCCTCCTTCTCTCTCCTTCCCTCCCTTCATCCTCTTTACTTTCTCCCTTTTCTTATCCTCGTATTTTCCCTCCCTCCCTCTCTCCCTCTCCCTCTCCCTCACACTCTCTCTCTCTCTCTCTCTCTCTCTCTCTCTCTCTCTCTCTCTCTCTCTCTCTCTCTCTCTCTCTCTCTCTCTCTCTCTCTCTCTCTCTCTCTCTCTCTCTCCCTCCCATCTCACTTTTCCTTCACCCTCCTCCCTCCCTCCCTCCCTACTTCTCCCCCCCTCCCTCCCTCCCTCCCTCCCTCCCTCCCTCCCTCCTTCCCTTTCCCTCCTCAGCCAAGCCACCATCACGACCCCCAACAAAGCCCTTCACAACGAGGTAAAACGACCCTGCAAGGTACTCCCCCCCTCCCCCCACCCCACCCAGCCCCTAAAGATAACACGCCCTAAAATTAGCAGAATAAACTAGCCCGTAAGGCACAAAAAAAGAAAAGGTAAAGAGAGACCACATTATGAATGAGAGATGCGCTATCCTCTCAAATTCACCATTTAAACAAAGGTAGTTTCAGAGTTAAAGACTAATAACAATAAAAACTATAATGGCAATGCTACTCATAATGCTTATGCTAATAATAATAATAATAATAATAATAATAATAACAATAATGATAACAATAATAACAACAACAACAATTATTACAATAATAATAATAATAATAATAATAATAATAACAATAATAACAATAACAATAACAATAACAATAACAATAACAACAATAATAATAATAATAATAATAATAATAATAATAATAATAATAATAATAATAATAACAATAATAATAACAGCAATAATAATAATAATAATAATAATAATAATAATAATAATAACAACAACAAATACAATAACAACAATAACGATAAAATTATAATAAAAACTAACAATAACAATAACAAAAATAAAGAAAACAAATATATCCAAGGCACACCCTACAGCAATCTTAAAATAAACAACACTGAAACGACAAAAAGGGAAGCACCGACCGTCTTAAATAACAAGACAACAAAAGGAAAGTTAAGCATCGGCCGCTAACAAGGGATTCGAACGCGGCCAAGACCTGATTATTTCGCTGTCTTCGAGATGCAGGGGGGATGGGGATGGGGGAATGGGAATGGGAAAGGGAGAGGGAAAGGGAGAGGGAAAAGGAAAGGGAAAAGGAGAGGGAGAGGGAAAAGGAAAGGGGAAGGGGATGGGGGAATGGGAAAGGGAGAGGGAAAAGAAAAGGAAAGGGAAAGGGAAAGGGAAAGGGAAAGGGAGAGGGAAAAGGAAAGGGAAAGGGAAAGGGAAAGGGAAAGGGAAAGGGAAAGGGAGAGGGAAAAGGAAAAGGAAAGGGAAAGGGAAGGGGGAAAGGAAGAAGAGGGCAGGGGGAAAGGGAAAGGGAAAGGGAAAGGGAAAGGGAAAGGGAAAGGGAAGGGGGAGAAAGGGGAAGGGTAAGTAGGGGAGGAGGAGGAGGAAAGGAGAGGAGTGTGAGAGGTAATCCTGGATTACTTGTGGCGATCACCACAGCTCAAAAAGGAAGGGGGGAATTAATTAAACGATAATCTGTACAAATATATACATACATACATACATACATACACAAACAGACACACACACATATATATACAGAGGGAGGAAGGGAGGGAGGAAGGGAGGGAGGAAGGGAGGGAGGGAGGGAGGGAGGGAGGGAGGGAGGGAGGGAGGGAGGGAGGGAGAGAGAGAGGGAGAAAGGGAGAGGGAGAGAGGGAGGGAGGGAGAGAGGGAGGGAGAGAGGGAGGGAGGGAGGGAGGGAGAGAGGGAGGGAGGGAGGGAGGGAGGGAGGGAGGGAGGGAGGGAGGGAGGGAGGGAAGGGGAAGGGGAAGGAGAGGGAGAGGGAGAGAGAGAGAGAGAGAGAGAGAGAGAGAGAGAGAGAGAGAGAGAGAGAGAGAGAGAGAGAGAGAGAGAGAGAGAGAGAGAGAGAGAGAGAGAGAGAGAGAGAGAGAGAGAGAGAGAGAGAGAGAGAGAGAGAGAGAGAGAGAGAGAGAAGAGAGAGAGAGAGAGAGAGAGAGAGAGAGAGAGAGAGAGGAGAGAGAGAGAGAGAGAGAGAGAGAGAGAGAGAGAGAGAGAGAGAGAGAGAGAGAGAGAGAGAGATTTTCTCTCTATCTGCCAAAGCGCCTGCCCATCCATTCCCTAACTTTTAATTCAAGATTAGAGGAATCCGCAAATCGCCGAATCATGAGAGTAAAGAGAAAAAAATCAGTGTCCCCCCCCCGCCCGCCCACCCGCCCGCCCGCCCCGAGGCCCTCCCCCTCCCCTCCTCAAGCCGCGACGCCCCTGAGCTCCTCCTACAGCCGCCTGCCCGACGAAAGCGAACCGGAACGAAACACCACGAAGCGCAGAGGGAAGAGAAACGAACTGGGGAGAGAAAGGATGCCGGAGGGAAGGATGCTGCAGGAACTAGGTCACGTGACACCCCAGGAACGGCCCTCTCTCAAGGTCTCGCGGCACCGCCATCGGGCATGACCCCATGGCACTGTGCCACATTGTCGTGCCACCCTAGATCACGAAGCGCTCACGGTGCGTCCTCCTTTATGGCCACGTGACGCTGGCTTTTCGTGGTCGGCTGGCCACTCGTGCTTAAGCAATTGCATGCAAGCTAGACGGACCGCATATTCTGTTGCTCCCGGATTATGTAATTATGCAAATCTAGTTGTAATTCGTCGTGCAACTGCTAAATGTGTTTCTGGTGATAGCTGGTTTTAATTTTTGGGAAAAAAATACAGGCATGATACTCTGATATTTATTTTTTCAGAAGATATGTCTCAGTTTCGATTCTGTTTTTTTCTTGCTCTTCCTCTTCTCCTGAGATTCAATTAACCGACTCCTTACCATCTCTACCCCCCCCCCCCCCTCTTTCTCTGCCTCTGTATCCTCTTCCCTTTTCTCCTCCTTCCCCTTCCATCCCATCTCACTCACTCATCACTCAACCCTTCCCTCCTGCCCATCTACCCTCCTTCCTTCCTTCCCTCCCTCCCTCCGTCCCTCCCTCTACTTTCCCTTCCTCCCTATACCCTTCCCCCCTCCTTCCCTCCCTTCCTCCCCATACCCTTCCCCCCTCCCTCCTTCCCTCCATCTACTTTCCCTTCCTCCCTACACCCACCCACCCACCCACCCACCCTCCCTCCCTCCCTCCCTCTATCCTCCCTCCCTCCCTCTACCTTCCCTCCCTCCCTTCCCCTGCCTCCCCCCTCCTCCTCTCCTACCCACCCCCTCCCGCACGCGAACCGATCAGCGGCCCCGTCAGGCAGCGTGACGAAGGTGTCCCGCCGGCGGCCCCGCGAGCGTCAGTCTCACCTGCAGGCACCAGCGACGGCGCCTCATTTACCTCCCTGTCCCCCTGGAGACGTCGTTCCTCATTATGTTAATGGGTGTATTTATAACGCGACGCCATGCTGGGGTTCTGCATGAATTATTTACACGGTTTTCATGAAAGATTCAAGCCTACAAAAAAACAGGAAGAAAAAAAAATAACACACGACTGTATACGTTAGGCAAATTGAACGCTGGCTTTCTACCAAATCATTTTGTGGATCTCTTGCATGCAACAAAATAACTCTCGAGGGAATATGATGATACGTGAACAAAGACAAGCCACATCCGCTTCCTCGTACATTAAGAGACTTAATCTAATGAATAATTCATCTTGTCTCTCGCATAGGTCTTTCTCTGTACTTGGGAGACGATGAGACCCGTGCTCTCTGAGTTTAGTAAATGATATGAGCTTGAAAATATATACAGACACAGATAGACAGCCAGACAGACAAACACACACAAACATCTATATCTATATCTATGGGAAACTTATAAAAAGAAAGTCTCCCCGTTGTTAATCCGCGGAATCGATGATCAGCTAAAATAATCGTCTGTTTCGTGTTTTCCTTTTATTACACATATCTACAAAAAGACTAGCAAGTCCAAAAAAAAATAACAATCACATTAAATACCAGACCGTTAAGCAGACACGACTCCAGACAATCTTTTCCGTCACACACCCTTCACAACTATTTCCAAAACGAAAACGGTTTGGACACAAAGCATCCCCTCCTCGCCAAGCTTAAACTACATCACTAATGAGTATTCAAGACTGTGTAGAAGACAAGACATAAAAAAACGAGGCTATAGAGACCAGGTGTTGGTCATAAGCTCGTATATCTCGTTACCGAAGCTCGTTCTCACCTCCGCAGCCCAACAAAAAACGA